>NC_091003.1:27052661-27202661 GCF_041146395.1 Eulemur rufifrons | reverse complement strand
AGAATGAGTCGCTGGAAGGGACTTTTTTTGTGGGGTCGGGTGGTGTTTGGGGGTCAGGGCATCTTTCAGTCTGGCGGTTTGTTTTTATTAGGCCCAGAGAGGAGAAGTGGGCATGTGTGTGGCAGGTGAAAAGTGCTGATCCTCTTTCAGTCTTAGGGTGAAAGAGGATCAGCAGTTTTCAGCCCGTTTCTTTAAGAATCCTTTGATTCATCACCTGGCAATCTACCATGGTTCTCTGGACCCCTCAATGCGTGGGACCCTTTAACTGGATACTTCCAAGAATTATGCTGCAGAGCTTTTGAAATAACCACTACGTGGAGAATTATTTGCCAGTTTTTGCAGCACCTTTCACCATAATTGTGACAAGGTTCGTCTCTGCCTCCTTAAACCAAGCTGGCTGCCATGGACAAAACCATGCTGAGGCCTACCTCACTTGGTATTGCCTATACTTGGTACTGGAGCCTGGCAAGAAGCCAGTCTTTTAAGTATCATTCCACCAACCTTTTTCCATTGTTTTAAAAGGCAGAGCACCTTTTGCCAGTTAGCAAATGAGTTGCTGGAGGGCACGTTCTTGTGTGGGGTCAGGTGGTGTGTGAGGGGGCAGGCGCTCTGCCAGTCCAGTGTTTTTTTTTTTAATCCTCAGAGAGGAGAAGTTGGCATGTGTGCAGCAGGTGAAAAGTGCGGATCCTGTTTTAGTCTTAGACTGAAACAGGATCCACATTTTCTGCCCGTTCCTTTAAGAATCATTTGACTCTTCTTCCGTGAATCCACCATGGTTCTCTATAACCCTCTATGCGTGGCCCCAGGTAACTAGCTGGTTCCAAGAAGTATGCCATAGAGCTTTTGAAATAACCACTACGTGGAGAATTATTTGCCAGTTTTTGCAGCACCTTTCACCATAATTGTGACAAGGTACTTCTCTGCCTCCTTAATCCCAAGATGGCTGCCAGGGAAAAAACTATGCTGAGGCCTAGCTCACTTGGTGTTGCCGATACTTGGTACGGGAGCGTGGAATAAAACCAGTCTTTCAAGTATCATTCCACCATCCTTTTTCCATTATTTTAAAAGGCATAGCACCGTTTGCCAGTTAGCATAAGAATGAGTCACTGGAGGGGACGTTTTTGTGTGGGGTCGTGTGGTGTGTGTGGGGGGGCAAGCCCTCTGTCAGTCCAGTGGTTTGTTTTTATTATGCCCAGAGAGGAGAAGTGGGCATGTGTGTGGCAGGTGAAAAGTGCGGATCCTGTTTCAGACTTAGACTGAAACAGGATCCGCACTTTTCAGCCCGTTCCTTTAAGACTCCTTTGATTCATTCTCAATGATGGTGGAATGGTGGTGACCTCCTGGATTCGTGCTCCTGGAGTGGAAGGCATGGGTCTCCCACTGCCCACAACCCTAGAGGTTCACTTCCCCACAAGAACGGTGGTGTGAATCCATGGAGAATCAGCGTGGGACAGAGAGAGAGAGCAAGAAAAGACTGAGGTGATTAGGGAAATAAATCACCAAAATCTGGAGAGTGCGGGATGGCCAATAGAGAAGGGAGCACGGGACAGCTGTACCCACCTCACCAGAGAGTGGGGTGGGTTCAGCCCCACAGGAAAGCATCTTGTTCCCCCTCTGACCTCCACACCCACTCAATTGAGGATCTGCCTGAAGTCGGTGCAGAATCGCCACGGGAGATGTGGGGCTCTGCAGAGAGGAGACATTGGCAGGAGGCATTTTGGACCCTGGAGTGCTGTGCGCAGCTGAAGCACCTAGCAACTGTCTCCTATACGCGGGCGGTGGGGCTGCTTTGGTCCCGGCTCTAGCAGATGCCAAACTGCCTCGTATAGGTGGGCGGCTGGATTCTCACGGTCCCCGGCTCCTCTGGCCTCTGCCGGTCCCTGAGCATTCAACCCCAGTGACAGTGATCTGCAGACGGGCGGCCGCCATTGTCGGGGTCCACAGCCTAAACGCTGAGGAGCGATTGGGTACCGGGCGGCTCCCTGGGCGGCTCCCTTCCCTAGTCCACGGACCCTGACTAGGAGCTCCACCTTTGTGTGAACACTGAGTGGTTCCCCAGTCACGAGAGAGTAGAGCGTGGACCTTGCAGACATTGGGGTGGGGCAGACCATCGCCCGCGGGAACTGCAGTGGCTGGGGCGTTGGGCGAATGAGGGCACCGCTCCGCTCTCCCTATCCACTGTCTTTCTCACAGAGAGAGACAGAAGCCACCTCGGGAGAGGAAGAGGGGCAGCCCCCCCAGCGGAGCTAGCAAAATCCTGAACAATATGTGAAGGGCTCCCCCTAGTGACAGAGGAGGCAGCTTACCTGGCACTCACAGTGTGCCCCTATCCAGACTAAAGCTGAAAGAAGGGATCTTAAGGATTCATTCAGATGGGAAGGGCTCAGCGAAGGAACTCTAGGAGTATAAAGAATCAAGCTGAAACCATGCCCTCAAAGAGGATTACTAGTTCTCCACCAATTAACACAAAGCAGATTCCAAATAGCAACATGTCACAGGAAGAATTTCAAACATGGATCATAAATACGCTGAACATTATGCAAGAAAAAATGGATAACCAACACAAAGAAACCACAAAAAAGATCCAGGACTTGGAAGAAAAATTCACCAAAGAAATTGAAATACTGAAGAAAAATCAAACTGAACTCCTGGAAATGAAAAATTTATTCAAGGAGCTACAAAACACAGTGGAAAGTCTCAAGAGCAGGGTAGATCAAACAGAAGAAAGAATCTCAGAGATCGAAGATAACACTTTCCAATTAAATAAGGCAGTCACAGAGTTAAAACAAAGAAACATGAGAAATAATCATAGTCTACAAGAAATGTGGGATTATGTGAAGAAGCCTAACGTGAGAGTTATCGGCATTCCTGAGGGTGAAGAAGACAATAAGCAAGGGTTGAATAAAGTATCTGAAGATATAATTGAGGAAAATTTCCCAGGCCTTGCCAAATCTCTAGATACACAGGTTCAAGAAGCTCAAAGAACCTCTGAGAGATTCATACCAAATAGGAAGACACCACGTCATGTAGTTATCAGACTGACCAAAATATCCACTAACGAGGCCCTTCTTCAATCTGTAAGGAGAAAGAAACAAGTAACATACAAAGGAAAGCCCATCCGAATCACGCCAGATTTCTCAACTGAAACCTTACAAGCAAGAAGAGATTGGAGCCCCATTCTCACTCTTCTGAAACAGAATAATGCCCAGCCTAGAATCCTGTACCCAGATAAGCTCAGTTTTATATATGAAGGTGAAATTAAGACATTCTCAGATAAACAAAAACTCAGAGAATTCACCAAGACAAGAGCAGCTTTCCAAGAAGTATTCAAAACAGAGTTACACGTGGTCCAGCACAAGAAGGACCCTCGAATGTAACACTAATCAAGAGATAAATATGAAAACACAGTTATCATAATGGCTCAAGAGAGAAAACAGATCAATGAAATTCAACCCAACATGAGGAACAGCAATCTGTCTCGCTTATCAGTTCTCTCATTAAATGTGAATGGATTGAATTCCCCACTCAAGAGACATGGACTGGCCCAATGGATAAAAAAGATATAAGCCAAGTATCTGCTGTCTTCAGGAAACTCATCTAACCTGCAAGGATGCATTTAGACTGAAAATAAAAGGGTGGAAATCAATATTCCAAGCAAATGGAACCCAAAAGAAAGCTGGCGTGGCAGTTCTAATCTCCGATAACGTAGTTTTTAAATCAACAAAAGTAAAGAAAGACAAAGATGGTTACTATATACTGGTGAAGGGTACAATTCAACAAGAAGACATAACTATACTTAACATATATGCACCCGATCTAGGTGCACCCAGATTCATAAAGCAAACCCTACTTGATCTGAACCAAATGATAGATAACAACACTTTAGTAGCCAGAGATTTTAACACGCCACTGACAGTTCAAGACAGATCCTCCAAACAAAAAATAAACAAAGAAATATTGGACGTAAATAGAATGCTAGAACAAATGGGCCTGACTGACATCTACAGGACATTCTACCCAAATACCACTGAATATAAGTTCTTCTCATCAGCTCATGGGACATTCTCCAAGATTGACCATATCTTAGGACATAAAGAATGTCTTAAAAAATTTAAAAATATAGAAATAATACCATGCAGCTTCTCGGATCACAGTGGAATAAAAGTAACAATGAACCCTAACAGAAATCCTCATTTCTACTCAAAGTCATGGAAGCTAAATAACCTTCTCCTGAACAATCATTTTATAAATGAAGAAATCAAGTCAGAAATCAAAAGATTCTTTGAATTAAACGACAAAGGAGATACAACTTATCAAAATCTGTGGGACACAGCTAAAGCAGTCCTGAGAGGAAAATTTATTTCCATAAATGCCTATGCCAAAAAGACAGAAAACTTACAAATAGACAATCTAATGAATAGACTCAAAGAGCTGGAGAAGAAAGAAGAGACCAAACCCAAACCCAGCAGAAGGAAATTATTAAGATTAAATCAGAACTAAATGAAAAGGACCAAAAGAGAGCATAAGGGAGATTAAACCAAACCATAACGGAGATTAATAAAACCAAAAGTTGGTTCTTTGAAAAAATAAACAAAATTGACACACTTCTGGCTAAACTAACCAAGAGCAGAAAAGAAAAATCTCTTATAACCTCGATCAGGAACACGAAAGGAGTAATCACGACTGATGCCACAGAGATACATGATATCATCTATGAATTCTACAAAAATCTTTATGCACACAAATTAGAAAACCTGGAGGAAATGGACAAATTCTTATAAACACACAGCCTTCCCAGGCTCAACCAGGAAGAAATAGAATTCCTGAATAGACCGATATCTAGATCTGAAATTGAAACAGCAATAAAAAACCTTCCCAAAAAGAAAAGCCCTGGACCAGATGGGTTCACACCTGAATTCTACCATACCTACAAAGAAGAACTGGTGCCCATCGTACATAAACTATTCTCCAATATAGAGAAGGATGGGATTCTCCCCAACACTTTTTACCAAGCCAACATAATCCTGATACCAAATCCAGGAAAGGATGCAACTAAAACAGAGAACTATAGACCAATTTCTCTTATGAATATAGATGCAAAAATTCTCAATAAAATTCTAACAAATCGAATCCAAGTGCTTATCAAAAAAATAATCCATCACGACCAAGTGGGCTTCATCCCAGAGATGCAGGGATGGTTTGACATATGGGAATGTAATTCATCACATAAATAGAAGCAAAAATAAAGATCAGATGATCCTCTCAATAGATGCAGAGAAAGCATTTGACAAAATTCAACACCCTTTTATGATAAGAACACTTAACAAAATAGGCATAGATGGGGCCTATATAAAAATGATACAAGCCATATACGACAAACCCTCAGCCAACATCATACTGAATGGGGAAAAACTGAAAGCATTCCCACTTCAAACTGGAACCAGACAAGGCTTACCACTGTCCCCATTACTTTTCTACATAGTATTGGAAGTCCTCGCAAGAGCTATCAGGCAAGAGAGCAGAATCAAGGGAGTTGAAATAGGGACAGAAGAGATCAAACTCTCACTCTTTGCTGATGATATGATGTTATATCTATAAAACCCCAAGGTTTCAACCAAGAGACTCCTGGAATTGATCAATGAATTCAGTAAAGTCTCAGGATACAAAATCAATACACACAAATCAGAGGCATTCATATATGCCAATAACAGTCAAATGGAAAACCAAATTAAGGACTCAATACCCTTCAAAATAGCAACAAAGAAAATAAAATACCTAGGAATTTATTTAACTAAGGAGGTAAAGGACCTCTATAGGGAGAACTATGAAACACTGAGGAAGGAAATTGCAGAACATGTAAATAGGTGGAAAACCATACCATGCTCATGGATCGGTAGAATCAACATTGTTAAAATGTCTATACTGCCCAAAGTTATCTACAGATTCAATGCAATCCTTATTAAATTACCAACATCTTTTTTCACAGACATAGAAAAACTAATTTTACGCTTTGTATGGAACCAGGGAAGACCCCGTTTAGCAAAAGCAATCTTAAACAACAAAAACAAAATGGGAAGTATTAATTTGCCAGACTTCAAACTATACTACAAGGCTGTGGTTCTTAAAACAGCCTGGTACTGGCACAAGTGCAGGGACACAGACCAGTGGAACAGAACAGAAAATCCCAATATAAAACCATCCTCATATAGCCATCTAATCTTTGACAAAGCAGACAAAAACATACTCTGGGGAAAAGATTCCTTATTTAATAAATGGTGCTGGGAAAACTGGATATCCACATGTAGAAGACTAAAACAGGACACATAACTCTCACCCCTCACAAAAATCAAATCACAGTGGTTAACAGACTTAAACCTAAGGTCAGAAACTATTAGAATTCTAGAAGAAAATGTAGGAAAGACTCTTACAGACATTGGCCTAGGCAAAGAATTTATGAAGAAGACCCCTAAAGCAATCACAGCAACAACAAAAATAAATAAATGGGACCTGATCAAATTAAAAAGCTTCTGCACAGCCAAAGAAACAGTCACGAGAGTAAATGGACAACCTACAGAATGGGAAAAAATTTTCGCATACTACACATCAGATAAAGGACTGATAACAAGAATCTATTTAGAACTCAGGAAAATCAGTAAGAAAAAATCAAACAACCCTATCAAAAAGTGGGCAAAGGACATAAATAGAAATTTTTCAAAAGAAGATATAAAAATGGCTAACAAACATATGAAAAAGTGTTCAACATCTCTAATCATCAGGGAAATGCAAATCAAAACCACAATGAGATATCACTTAACTCCAGTGGGAATGGCCTTTATCAAAAAGTCCCAAAACTATACATGTTGGTGTGGGTGTGGGGAGATAGGTACATTCATACACTGCTGGTGGGACTGTAAACTAGTGCAGCCCCTGTGGAAAGCAATGTGGAGATACCTTAAACAGATTCAAGTAGACCTACCATTCGATCCAGCAATTCCATTATTGGACATCTACCCAGAAGAACAAAAGTCATTCTATAAAAAAGACACCTGCACCTGAATGATTATAGCAGCACAATTCACAATCACAAAGATGTGGAAACAACCCAAATGCCCATCAATTCATGAATGGATTAGCAAAATGTGGTATATGTATACCATGGAATATTACTCAGCTATTAGAAATAATGGCGATATGGCATCTCTTTGGTTCTCCTGGAGAGAGCTGGATCCCATTCTATTAAGTGAAGTATCCCAAGAATGGAAAAATAAGCACCACATGTACTCACCAGCAAATTGGTTTCCCTGAGTGCACATTTGGGAACAACACCAATTGGGTATCGGACAGAGGTTGGGGCCGGGTGGAAGGGATGGGTGTATACCTACTTGATGAATGTGATGTGCACTGCCTGGGGAATGGACACCCTTCAAGTTCTAACTGGGGGGGATGGGGTGGGGGAGAGGAGGGGTGCACACCTACATGATGAATGTGATGTGCACTGACTAGGGAATGGACAAAATTGAAGCTCAGAATCGGGGGAAAGGGGAGGCATGGGGAATGTATATAGCCTGATCTTTTGTACCCCCATAATGAGCTAACAAACAAACAAACAAACAAAAAAGAATCGTTTGATTCATCAGCTGGGAATACACCATGGTTCTTTAAAGACCTCTATGCGTGGGCCCAGGTAACTGGCTAGTTCCAAGAAGTATGCCACAGAGCTTTTGAAATAACCACTACGTTGAGAATTATTTGCTAGTTTTTGCACCACCTTTCACCATAATTGTGATAAGGTTCGTCCGTGCCTCCTTCAACCCAAGATGGCTGGGGCGGACAAAACTATGCTGAGGCCTAGTTCACTTGGTGTTGCCGATAGTTGGTACTGGAGCCTGGCAAGAAGCCATGCTATTAAGAGTCATTCCACCATCCTTTCTCCATCATTTTAAAAGGCAGAACACCTTTTTCCAGTTATCATAAGAATGAGTTGCTGGAGGGGACGTTTTTGAGTGGGGTCGGGTGGTGCGTTGAGGGGAAGGCTCTCTGTCTGTCTGGTGGTTTGTCTTTATTATGCCCAAAGAGGAGAGGTGGGCATGTGTGTGGCAGGTGAAAAGTACGGATCCTGTTTCAGTCTTAGACTGAAACAGGATCCGCACTTTTCAGCCAGTTCCTTTACGAATCCTTTGATTCATCAGCTGGGAATCCACCATGGCTGTCGAGACCCCTCTATGTGTGGGCCCAGGTAACTGGCTAGTTCCAAGATGTATGCCGTAGAGCTTTTGAAATAACCACTACGTTGAGAATTGTTTGCCAGTTTTTGCAGCACCTTTGACCATAATTGTGATAAGGTTCATCTGTGCCTCCTTAAACCCAAGCAGGCTGCCACGGACAAAACTATGCTGAGGCCTAGCTCCCTTGGTGTACCGATACATTTTACTGGAGCCTGGCAAGAAGCCATTTTTTTTAAGTACAATTCCACCGTCTTTTCTCCATTATTTTAAAAGGCAGTGCACCTTTAGCCAGTTAGCATAAAGATGAGTCACTGGAGCGGCTTTTTGTGTGGGGTTGGGTGTGTGTGGGAGGGCAGGCCCTCTGTCAGTCCGGTGGTTTGTTTTTATTATTCCCAGAGAGGAGAAGCGGGCATGTATGTGGCAGGTGAAAACTTTGGATCCTGTTTCAGTCTGAAACAGTATCTCCGCTTTTGAGCCTGTTCCTTTTGGAATCCTTTAATTCATCAGTTGGGAATCCACCATGGTTCTCTAGACCTCCCTGAGCGTGGGCCCAGGTAACTGGCTAGTTCCAAGAAGTATGCCGCAGAGCTTTGGAAATAACCACTACATTGAGTATTATTTGCCAGTTTTTGCAGCAACTTTCACAATGATTGTGAAAAGGTTAGGCAGTGCATCCTGAAACCCAAGCTGGCTTCCACAGAAAAAACTACGGTTAGGCCAATCTCCCTTGGAGTTGCCGATAATTGGTACTGGTCCGTGGCAAGAAGCCATTTCTTTAAGTATCATTCCACCTTCCGTTCACAACCATTTTAAAAGGCAGAGCACCTATTGCCATTTAGCTTAAGGATGAGTCGCTGGAGGAAACGTTTTTGTGTGGGGTGGGAGAGGCAGAGCCAGGCCCTCTGTCAGTCCAGTGGTTTGTTTTTATTATCCCCGGAGAGGAGAAGTGGACATGTGTGTGGCAAGTGAAAAGTGTGGATCCTGTTTCAGTCTTAGACTGATACAGGATCGGCACTTTTCATCCTGTTCCTTTAAGAATCCTTTGCTTCATCAGCTGGGAATCCACCATAGTTCTCTACACCCCACTATGTGTGGGCCCACTTAACAGGCTAGTTCAAAGAAGTATGCCACAGAGCATTTGAAATAACCACTACCATGGAAATTATTTGCCAGCTTTTCCAGCACTTTTACCATAATTTTGATAAGGTTCATTTGTGCTTCCTTAAACCCTAGATGGCTTCCATGGACAAACCTATACTGAGGGTTCTCTCGCTTGGTGTTGCCAATACTTGGTACGGGAGTCTGACAAGAATCCAGTCTTTTAATTATCATTGCACCATCCTTTCTCCCTTATATTAAAAGGTGAGCAACTTTCGGCAGTTAGCATAAGGATGAGTCAACGGAGGGGATGTTTTTGGGTGGGATCGGGGTGGTTTGGGGGACAGTCCCTCTGTCAGTCTGGTTGTTTGTGTTTATTATGCCCAGACAGGGAAGTGGATATATTTGTGGCAGGTGAAATGTGCGGATCCTGTTTCAGTTAGACTGAAACAGTATCCGCACTTTTCAGCTGGTTCCATTAAAAATCCTTTGATTCATCAGCTGGGAATCCACCATGGTTCCTTAGAACCGTCCATGCATGGGCCCATGAACTGGCCTGTACCAAGATGTATGCTGCACAGCTTTTGAGATAAACACTACGTGTAGAATTATTTGCCAGTTTCTGCAGCACATATCACCATAATTGTGATAAGGATCGTCTGTGCCTCCTTAAACACAAGATGGCTGCCACGGAGAAAACTATGCTGAGGCCTAGGTCACTTGGATTTCACGACACTTGTTACTGGAGGCTGGAAGGAGGCCATTCTTTTAAGTATCATTCCACCATACTTTCCCCATTATTTTAAAATGCACGGAAACCTTTGCAAGTTAGCATAATAATTAGTAGCTGGAGGGGACATTTTTATTTGTGGGGTCGGTGTGGGTGGGGGGCGCAGGCCCTCTGTCAGTTCGCTGGATTGTTTTTATTTTCCCCAGACCGGAGAAGTGGGCATGTGTGTGGCAGGTGAAAAGTTCGGATCCCGTTTCTGTCTTAGACTGAAACAGAAACCGCACTTTTCACCCCGTTCCATTAAGAATCCCTTGCTTCATCAGCTGGGAATCCACCATGGGCCTCTAGACTGCTCTATGCGTGGGCCCAGTTAACTGGCTAGTTCAAAGAATTATGCCGCAGAGCTTTTCAAGTAACCACTACCATGAGAATTACTTGACCGCTTTTGCAGCACCTTTCACCATAATTGTGATAAGGTTCATCTGTGCCTCCTTAAACCCAAGATGGCTGCCAGGGACAAACGTGTGCTGAGGCCTAGGTGACTTGCTGTTGCGAATACTTGGTATGGGAGTCTGGCAATAAGCCAGTCTTTTAGGTATAATTCCACCATTCTATCTCCATTATTTTAAAAGGCAGAGGACGTATTGCCAGATAGCATAAGGATCAGTCGCTGGAGGGCACGATTTTGTGTGGGGTGGTGGGGGGCGGGGGCAGGCCATCTGTCAATCCGATGGGTTGTTTTTGTTATCCCTAGAGAGGAGAAGTGGGCATGTGTGTTGCAGGCAAAAAGTCAGAATCCTGTTTCAGTCAGGATCTGCACTTTTCAGCCTGTTCCTTTAAGAATCCTTAGATTCATCACCTTGGAATCCACCATGGTTCTCTAGACCCCTCTATGCGTGGGCCCAGGTAACTGGCTTCTTCCAAGAAGTATGCCACAGAGCTTTTGAATTAAACAGTACGTTGAGAATTATTTGCCGGGTTTTCAGCACGTTTCACCATAATTATGATAAAGTTTGTATGTGCCTCCTTAAACCCAACATGGCTGCCATGGGCATAACTATGCTGAGGCGTAGCTGACTTGGTGTTGCCTATTTTTGTTAGTGGAGACTGACAAGAAGCCATTCTTCTAAGTATCACTCCACCGTCCTTTCTCCATTGTTTAAAAATGCAGGAAAATTTTGCAAGTTAGCATAATAATTAGTAGCTGGAGGGGAATTTTTTTTGGGGGGATCTGCGTGGGTGGAAGGGGGGCAGGCCCTTTGTCAGTTCGCTGGTTTGTTTTTATTATCCCCAGAGAGGAAAAGTGGGCATGTGTGTGGCAGGTGAAAAGTGGGCATATGTGTGGCAGGTGAAAAGTGTGCGTCCTGTTTCAGTCTTAGACAGACACAGGATCTGCACTTTTCACCCCGTTCCATTAAGAATCCTTTGCTTCATCAGCTGGGAATCCACCATGGTTCTCTAGACCCCTCTTTTAGTGCACACAGAAAACTGCCTGGTTCCAAGAAGTTTTCCTCAGAGCTTTTGAAATAACCACTACTATGGAAATTATTTGCCAGCTTTTCCAGCACTTTTACCATAATTTTGATAAGGTTCATCTGTGCTTCCTAAAACCCTAGATGGCAGCCACGGACAAACCTATGCTGACACCTAGGTCACTTCCTGTTGCCAATAATTGGTATGGGAGTCTGGCAAAAGGCCAGTATTTTAAGTATAATTCCACCATCCTATCTTCATTATTTTAAAACGTAGAGGACCTTTCGCCAGATAGCATAAGGATGAGTCGCTGGAGGGGACCTTTTTGTGTACAGTGTTGGGGGGCGGGGGAGGACATCTGTCAATCCGATTGATTGTTTTTATTATCCCTAGAGAGGAGAAGTGGGCATGTGTGTTGCAGGCAAAAAGTGCATATAGTGTTTCAGTCTCAGACTGAAACAGGATCCGCACTTTTCAGCCTGTTCCTTTAAGAATCCTTTGATTCATCACCTGGGAATCCATCATGGTTCTCTAGACCCCTCTATGCGTGGGCCCAGAAAACTGCCGGGTTCCAAGAAGTATTCCACAGAGCTTTTGAAAAAACCACTACGTTGAGAATTATTTGCCAGGTTTTGCAGCACCTTTCATCATAATTGTCATAAGGTTCGTCTCGAGATGGCTGCCATGGACAAAACTATGCTGAGGCCGAGCTCACTTTGTGTGGCCGATCCTTGGTACTGGAGACTGGAAAGAATACATTCTTTTAAGTATCATTTCACCATCCTTCTCCACTATTTTAAAAGTCAGAGCACCTTTTGGCAGTTAGAATAACAAGGAGTCGCTGGACGGGAAGTTTTTATGTGGGGTCTGGGGGCTGGTGCGGCAAGCCCTCCGCCAGTTCTGTGGTTTCTTTTTATTATCCCCAGAGAGGAGAAGTGGGCATGTGTTTGGCAGGTGAAAAGTGCAGATCCTGTTTCAGAGTATGAAACAGGATCCGCATGTTCATCCTGTTCCTTTAAGAATCCTTTGCTTCATCAGCTGGGAATCCACCATAGTTCTCTACACCGCACTATGCGTGGGCCCAGTTAACTGGCTAGTTCAAAGAAGTATGCCGCAGAGCTTTTGAAATAACCACTACCATGAGAATTATTTAACAGCTTTCGCAGCACCTTTTATTATAATTGTTATAAGGTTCATCTGTGTCTCCTTAAACCCAAGATGGCTGCCATGGACAAACCTATGCTGAGGCCTACGTCACTTGCTGTTGCCAATACTTGGTATGGGAATCTGGCAATAAGCCAGTCTTTTAGGTATAATTCTACCATCCTATCTCCAGTTTTTTAAAAGGCTTATGACCTTTCACCAGATAGCATAAGGACGAGTCGCTGGAGCAGACTATTTTGTGTGGGGTGGTGGGGGCCGGGGGCAGGGCATCTGGAAATCCGATGGGCTGTTTTTGTTATCCCTAGAGATGAGAAGGGCGAATGTGTGTTGCAGGCAAAATGTGCGGATCCTGTTTCACACTTAGACTGAAACAGGATCTGCACTTTTGAGCCTGTTCCTTTAAGAATCCTTTGATTCATCACCTGGGAATCCACCATGGTTCTCTAGACCTCTCTTTGCATGGGCACAGGTAACTGGCTTGTTCCAAGAAGTATGCGACAGAGCTTTTGAATTAACCAGTACTTTTAGAATTGTCAGGTTTTTAGCATGTTTAACCGTAATTGTGATAACGTTTGAATGTGCCTCCTTAAACCCAAGATGGCTGCCACGGATATAAATATGCTGAGGCATAGCTGACTTGTTGATGCCTATTTTTGTTAGTGGAGACTGACAAGAAGACATTCTTCTAAGTATCATCCCACCATCATTTTTCCATTGCGTAAAAATGGAGGGAAATTTTGCAAGTTAGTATTATAATTAGATGTAGGGTACGTATTTTTTTTTTCTTTTTTTGTGGGGTAGGAGTGGATGGGCGTTTCAGGCCCTCTGTGAGTTCGCTGGTTTTCTTTTATTATCCCCAGAGAGGACAAGTGGGCATGTGTTTGGCAGGTGAAAAGTGTGGATTCTATTTCAGAGAATTAAACAGGATCCACATGGTCATCCCATTCCTTTAAGAATCCTTTGCTTCATCAGCTGGGAATCCACCATGGTTCTATATACTCCTCTATGCGTTGGCACAGGTAACTGGCTTGTTCCAAGAAGTATGCCGCAGAGCTTTTCAATTAACCAGTACGTTGAAAATTATTTGCAGGTTTTCAGCATTTCACCCTAATTGTAATAACGTTTGTATGTGCCTCCTGAAACCCAAGATGGCTGCCACGGACATAACTATGCTGAGGTGTAGCCGACTTGGTGTTGCCTATTTTTGTCAGCAGAGACTAACAAGAAGCCATTCTAAGTATAAGCCCACCGTCATTTTTCCATTGTTAAAAAATGCAGGGAAATTTTGCAAGTTAGCTTTATAATTAGTAGCTGGAGGGTACGTTTTTTTTTTTTTTTTTCATCGGGTCGGTGTCGATGGGGGGGTCAGGCCCTCTATAAATTTGCTGGTTTGTTTTTATTATCCCCAGAGAGGGGAAGTCGGCATTTGATGGCAGCTGAAAAGTGCGGATACTCTTTCAGAGAATTAAACAGCATTCGCATGGTCATCCCGTTCCTTTAAGAATCCTGGAAGGGCGCGGTGGCTCACGCCTGTAATCCTAGCACTCTGGGAGGCCGAGGCGGGTGGATCGCTCGAGGTCAGGAGTTCGAGAGCAGCCTGAGCAAGAGCGAGACCCCGTCTCTACTAAAAATAGAAAGACATTATATGGACAACTAAAAATCTATATAGAAAAAATTAGCCGGGCATAGTGGCGCATGCCTGTAGTCCCAGCTACTCGGGAGGCTGAGGCAGTAGGATCGTTTAAGCCGAGGAGTCTCAGGTTGCTGTGAACTAAGCTGACGCCACGGCGCTCACTCTAGCCTGGGCAACAAATTGAGACTCTGTCTCAACAAAAAAAAAAAAAAAAGAATCCTTTGCTTCATCAGCTGGGAATCCACCATGGTTCTATATACCCCTCTATGCGTGGGCACAGGTACCTGGCTTGTTCCAAGAAGTATGCCGCAGAGCTTTTCAATTAACCACTACGTTGAAAATTATTTGCAGGTTTTCAGCGTTTCACCATAATTGTGATAAGGTTTGTATGTGCCTGCTGAAACCCAAGATGGCTGCCATGGACATAACTATGCTGAGGGGTAGCTCACTTGGTGTTTCCTATTTTTGTCAGTGGAGACTGACAAGAAGCCATTCTTTTAAGTATAATCCCACCATGATTTTTCCATTGTTTAAAAATGCAGGGAAATTGTGCAAGTTAGCATTATAATTAGTAGCTGGAGGGTACTTTTTTTTTTTTTTGTGGTGTCGGTGTGGATGGGGCGGCAAGGCCCTCTAGATGTTCGCTGGTTTGTTTTTATTATCCCCAGAGAGGAGAAGTGGGCATGTTGTTGGCAGGTGAAAAGTGCGGATTCTGTTTCAAAGAATTAAACAGGATCTGCATGGTCATCCGCTTCCTTTAAGAATCCTTTGCTTCATCAGCTGGGAAACCACCATGGTTCTATATACTCCCGTATGGGTGGGCACAGGTGACTGGCTTGTTCCAAGAAGTATGCCACAGAGGTTTTCAAATAAAAAGTACATTGAAAATTATTTGCAGGTGTTCAGTGTTTCATCATAATTGCGACAACGTTTGTATGTGCCTTGAAACCCAAGATGGCTGCCACAGACATAATTATGCCGAGGCGTAGCTGACTTGGTTTTGCCAATTTTTGTTAGCGGAGACTGACAAGAAGCCATTCTTCTAAGTATCATGCCGCCATCATTTTTCTGTTGGTTAAAAATAAAGGGAAATTTTGGAACCTAGAATTATAATTAGTAGCTGGAGGGTACGGTTTTTTTTGTGTGTGTGGACGATGTGGATGGGGGGGTCAGGCCCTCTGTCAGTTCGCTGGTTAGTTTTTATTATCCCCAGAGAGGAGAAGTGGGCATGTGTTTGGCAGGTGAAAAAGGCGGATTCTGTTTCAGAGAATTAACGATGATCCCCATGGTCATCCCGTTCCTTTAATAATCCTTTACTTCATCAGCTGGAAATCCACCATGGTTCTATATACTCCTCTTTGCGTGGGAACAGGTAACTGGCTTGTTCCAAGAAGTATGCCGCAGAGCTTTTCAATTAACCGGTACGTTGAAAATTATTTGCAAGTGTTCAGCGTTTCACCATAATTGTGATAA
This sequence comes from Eulemur rufifrons, assembly GCF_041146395.1. Classification (NCBI taxonomy): domain Eukaryota; kingdom Metazoa; phylum Chordata; class Mammalia; order Primates; family Lemuridae; genus Eulemur; species Eulemur rufifrons. Next base: position 27,186,865 of record NC_091003.1, on the reverse strand, counting down.
AGTTTGTTTGTGCCTCCTGAAACCCAAGATGGCTGCCACGAACATAACTATGCTGAGGCGTAGCTGACTTGGTTTTGCCTATTTTTGTTAGTGGAGACTGACAAGAATCCATTCTTCTAAGTATCATCTCACCATGATTTTTCCATTGTTTAAAAATGCAGGAAAATTTTGCAAGTTAGCATTATAATTAGTAGCTGGAGGCTACGGTGTTTTTTTTTTTTCCTGTGGGTTCGGTGTGGATGTGTTGGTCAGGCCCTCTGTCACTTCGCTGGTTTGTTTTTATTATCCCCAGAGAGGAGAAGTGGGTATTAGTATGGCAGATGAAAACTGCGGATCAGTTTCAGAGAATTAAACAGGATCCGCATAGTAATCCCGTTCCTTTATGAATCCTTTGCTTCATGAGCTGGGAATCCACCATGATTCTATATACTTCTCTATGCGTGGGCACAGGAAACTCGCTTGTTCCAAGAAGTATGCCTCAGAGCTTTTCAATTACCCAGTATGTTGAAAATCCTTTGCAGGTTTTCAGCGTTTCACCATAATTGTGATAACGTGTGTATGTGCCTACTGAAACCAAATATGGCTGCTACGGACATAACTCTGCTGAGGCGTAGCTGACTTGGTGTTGCGTATTTTTGTCAGTGGAGACTGACAAGAAGCCATTCTTCTAAGTATCATCCCACCATCATTTCTCCATTGTTTAAAAATGCAGGGAAATTTTGCAAATTGGCATTATAATTAGTAGCTGGAGGGTACTTTTTTTTCTGTGGGGTCGGTCAGGTTGGGTGTTCAGGCCCTCTGTCAGATCGCTGGTTTGTTTTTATTATCGCCAGAGAAGACTAGTGGGCATGTGTTTGGCAGGAGAAAAGTGCGGATTCTGTTTCAGAGAATTAAACAGGATCCGCATGGTCATCTCATTCCTTTAGGAATCCTTTGCTTCATCAGCTGGGAATCCACCATGTTTCTATATACTCCTCTATGTGTGGGCACAGGTAACTGGCTTGTTCCAAGAAGTATGCCGCAGAGCTTTTCAATTAAGCAGTACGTTGAAAATTATTTGCAGGTTTTCAGCGTTTCAACATAATTTTGATATGTTTGTATGTGTCTCCTGAAACCCAATATGGCTGCCAAGGACATAAGTATGCTGAGGCGTAGCTGACTTCGTGTTGCCTATTTTTGTTAGTGGAGACTGACAAGAAGCCATTCTTCTAAGTATCATCCCACCACCATTTTTCCATTGTTTAAAAATGCAGGGAAATTTTGCAAGTTAGCATTATAATTAGTAGCTGGAGGGTACTTTTTTTTTTTTTTGTAGGGTCAGTGTGGATGGGTTGGTCAGGCCATCTGTCAATTCACTGGTTTGTTTTTATTATCCCCAGAGAGGAGAAGTGGGCATGTGTTTGGGAGGTCAAAAGTGCGGATTATCTTTCAGAGAATTAAACAGGATCCGCATGGTCATCTCATTCCTTTAAGAATCCTTTGCTTCATCAGCTGGGATTCCACCATGTTTCTATATACTCCTCTATGCGTGGGCACAGGTACCTGGCTTGTTCCAAGAAGTATGCTGGAGAGTTTTCAAATTAAACAGGACGTTGAAAATTATTTGCAGGTTTTCAGCGTTTCACCATAATTTTGATAACGTTTGTATGTGCCTCCTGAAACCCAAGAAGGCTGCGACGGACATAACTATGCTGAGGAGTAGCTGACTTGGTGTTGCCTATTTTTGTTAGTGGAGACTGACAAGAAGCCATTCTTCTAAGTATCATCCCACCACCATTTTTCCATTGTTTTAAAATGCAGGGAAATTTTGCAAGTTAGCATTATAATTAGTAGCTGGAGGGTACGGTTTTTTTTTTGTCTGTGGTCGATGTGGATGGGGGGGGTCAGGCCCTCTGTCAGTTCGCTGGTTAGTTTTTATTTTCCCCAGAGAGGAGAAGTGGGCATGTGTTTGGCAGGTGAAAAGGGCGGATTCTGTTTCAGAGAATTAACGATGATCCCCATGGTCATCCCGTTCCTTTAATAATCCTTTACTTCATCAGCTGGAAATCCACCATGGTTCTATATACTCCTCTTTGCGTGGGAACAAATAACTGGCTTGTTCCAAGAAGTATGCCGCAGAGCTTTTCAATTAACCACTACGTTGAAAATTATTTGCAGGTGTTCAGCGTTTCACCATAATTGTGATAACGTTTGTTTGTGCCTCCTGAAACCCAAGAAGGCTGCGACGGACATAACTATGCTGCGGAGTAGCTGACTTGGTGTTGCCTATTTTTGTTAGTGGAGAATGACAAGAAGCCATTCTTCTAAGTATCATCCCACCACCATTTTTCCATTGTTTTAAAATGCAGGGAAATTTTGCAAGTTAGTATTATAATTAGTAGCTGGAGGGTACTTTTTTTTTTTGTGGGGTAGGTGTGGATGGGGGTGCAAGGCCCTCTACATGTTCGCTGGTTTGTTTTTATTATCCCCAGAGAGGAGAAGTGGACATGTTGTTGGCAGGTGAAAAGTGCGGATTCTCTTTCAAAGAATTAAACAGGATCCGCATGGTCATCCGCTTCCTTTAAGAATTCTTTGCTTCATCAGCTGGGAAACCACCATGGTTCTATATACTCCCGTATGGGTGGGCACAGGTTACTGGCTTGTTCCAAGAAGTATGCCACAGAGCTTTTCAAATAAAAAGTACATTGAAAATTATTTGCAGGTGTTCAGCGGTTCATCATAATTGCGACAACGTTTGTATGTGCCTTGAAAGCCAAGATGGCTGCCACAGACATAACTATGCTGAGGCGTAGCTGACTTGGTTTTGCCGATTTTTGTTAGTTGAGACTGACAAGAAGCCATTCTTCTAAGTACCATCCCACCACCATTTTTCCATTGTTTTAAAATGCAGGGAAATTTTGCAAGTTAGCATTATAATTAGTAGCTGGAGGGTACGGTTTTTTTGTGAGTGTGTGGTCGATGTGGATGTGTTGGTCAGGCCCTCTGTCAGTTCGCTGGTTAATTTTAATTATCCCCAGAGAGGAGAAGTGGGCATGTGTTTGGCAGGTGAAAAGGGCGGATTCTGTTTCAGAGAATTAAACAGGATCCGCATGGTCATCTCATTCCTTTAAGAATCCTTTGCTTCATCAGCTGGGATTCCAGAATGTTTCTATATACTCGTCTATGCGTGGGCACAGGTACCTGGCTTGTTCCAAGAAGTATGCTGCAGACCTTTTCAATTAACCACTACGTTGAAAATTATTTGCAGGTTTTCAGCGTTTCACCATAATTTTGATAACGTTTGTATGTGCCTCCTGAATCCCAAGAAGGCTCCGACGGACATAACTATGCTGAGGAGTAGCTGACTTGGTGTTGCCTATTTTTGTTAGTGGAGACTGACAAGAAGCCATTCTTCTAAGTATCATCCCACCACCATTTTTCCATTGTTTTAAAATGCAGGGAAATTTTGCAAGTTAGCATTATAACTAGTAGCTGGAGGGTACGGTTTTTTTTTTTTTGTGTGTGTGGACGATGTGGATGGGGGGTCAGGCCCTCTGTCAGTTCGCTGGTTAGTTTTTATTATCCCCAGAGAGGAGAAGTGGGCATGTGTTTGGCAGGTGAAAAGGGCGGATTCTGTTTCAGAGAATTAACGATGATCTCCATGGTTATCCCGTTCCTTTAATAATCCTTTACTTCATCAGCTGGAAATCCACCATGGTTCTATATACTCCTCTTTGCGTGGGAACAGGTAACTGGCTTGTTCCAAGAAGTATGCCTCAGAGCTTTTCAATTAACCACTACGTTGAAAATTATTTGCAGGTGTTCAGCGTTTCGCCATAATTGTGATAACGTTTGTTTGTGCCTCCTGAAACCCAAGAAGGCTGCGACAGACATAACTATGCTGAGGAGTAGCTGACTTGGTGTTGCCTATTTTTGTTAGTGGAGACTGACAGGAAGCCATTCTTCTAAGTATCATCCCACCACCATTTTTCCATTGTTTTAAAATGCAGGGAAATTTTGCAAGTTAGCATTATAATTAGTAGCTGGATGGTACGGTTTTTTTTTGTGTGTGTGGTCTATGTGGATGTGTTGGTCAGGCCCTCTGTCAGTTCGCTGGTTTGTTTTTATTATCCCCAGAGAGGAGAAGTGGGTATTAGTATGGCAGGTGAAAACTGCGGATCTGTTTCAGAGAATTAAACAGGATCTGCATGGTAATCCTGTTCCTTTAAGAATCCTTTGCTTCATGAGCTCGGAATCCACCATGGTTCTATATACTTCTCTATGCGTGGGCACAGGAAACTGGCTTGTTCCAAGAAGTATGCCTCAGAGCTTTTCAATTAACCAGTATGTTGAAAATCCTTTGCAGGTTTTCAGCGTTTCACCATAATTGTGATAACGTGTGTATGTGCCTACTGAAAACAAATATGGCTGCTACGGACATAACTATGCTGAGGCGTAGCTGACTTGGTGTTGCGTATTTTTGTCAGTGGAGACTGACAAGAAGCCATTCTTCTAAGTATCATCCCACCATCATTTCTCCATTGTTTAAAAATGCAGGGAAATTTTGCAAATTGGCATTATAATTAGTAGCTGGAGGGTACTTTTTTTTTTTGTGGGGTTGTTCAGGATGGGTGTTCAGGCCCTCTGTCAGATCGCTGGTTTGTTTTTATTATCGCCAGAGAAGAGTAGTGGGCATGTGTTTGGCAGGTGAAAAGTGCAGATTCTGTTTCAGAGAATTAAACAGGATCTGCATGGTCATCTCATTCCTTTAAGAATCCTTTGCTTCATCAGCTGGGATTCCACCATGTTTCTATATACTCCTCTATGCGTGGGCACAGGTACCTGGCTTGTTCCAAGAAGTATGCTGGAGAGTTTTCAAATTAACCAGTACGTTGAAAATTATTTGCAGGTTTTCAGCGTTTCACCATAATTTTGATAACGTTTGTATGTGCCTCCTGAAACCCAAGAAGGCTGCGACGGACATAACTATGCTGAGGAGTAGCTGACTTGGTGTTGCCTATTTTTGTTAGTGGAGACAGACAAGAAGCCATTCTTCTAAGTATCATCCCACCACCATTTTTCCATTGTTTTAAAATGCAGGGAAATTTTGCAAGTTAGTATTATAATTAGTAGCTGGAGGGTACTTTTTTTTTGTGTGGGGTAGGTGTGGATGGGGGTGCAAGGCCCTCTAGATGTTCGCTGGTTTGTTTTTATTATCCCCAGAGAGGAGAAGTGGGCATGTTGTTGGCAGGTGAAAAGTGCGGATTCTGTTTCAGAGAATTAAACAGGATCCGCATGGTCATCCGCTTCCTTTAAGAATTCTTTGCTTCATCACCTGGGAAACCACCATGGTTCTATATACTCCCGTATGGGTGGGCACAGGTTACTGGCTTGTTCCAAGAAGTATGCCACAGAGCTTTTCAAATAAAAAGTACATTGAAAATTATTTGCAGGTGTTCAGCGGTTCATCATAATTGCGACAACGTTTGTATGTGCCTTGAAACCCAAGATGGCTGCCACAGACATAAATATGCTGAGGCGTAGCTGACTTGCTTTTGCCGATTTTTGTTAGTGGAGACTGACAAGAAGCCATTCTTCTAAGTATCATCCCACCACCATTTTTCCATTGTTTTAAAATGCAGGGAAATTTTGCAAGTTAGCATTATAATTAGTAGCTGGAGGGTACGGTTTTTTTGTGAGTGTGTGGTCAATGTGGATGTGTTGGTCAGGCCCTCTGTCAGTTCGCTGGTTAGTTTTTATTATCCCCACAGAGGAGTTGTGGGCATGTGTTTGGCAGGTGAAAAGGGCGGATTCTGTTTCAGAGAATTAACGATGATCCCCATGGTCATCCCGTTCCTTTAATAATCCTTTACTTCATCAGCTGGAAATCCACCATGGTTATATATACTCCTCTTTGCGTGGACCAGGTAAGTGGCTTGTTCCAAGAAGTATGCTGCAGAGCTTTTCAATTAACCAGTACTTTGAAAATTATTTGCAGGTGTTCAGCGTTTCACCATAATTGTGATAACGTTTGTTTGTGCGTCCTGAAACCCAAGATGGCTGCCACGAACATAACGATGCAGACTCGTAGCTGACTTGCTTTTGCCTATTTTTGTTAGTGGAGACTGACAAGAATCCATTCTTCTAAGTATCATCTCACCATCATTTTTCCATTGTTTAAAAATGCAGGATAATTTTGCAAGTTAGCATTATAATTAGTAGCTGGAGGCTACGGTGTTTTTTTTTATTTTCCTATGGGGTCGGTGTGGATGTGTTGGTCAGGCCGTCTGTCAGTTCGCTGGTTTGTTTTTATTATCCCCAGAGAGGAGAAGTGGGCATTAGTATGGCAGGTGAAAACTGCGGATCTGTTTCAGAAAATTAAACAGGATCCGCATGGTAATCCCGTTCCTTTAAGAATCCTTTACTTCATGAGCTGGGAATCCACCATGGTTCTGTATACTTCTCTATGCGTGGGCACAGGAAACTGGCTTGTTCCAAGAAGTATGCCTCAGAGCATTTCAATTAACCAGTATGTTGAAAGTCCTTTGCAGGTTTTCAGCGTTTCACCATAATTGTGATAACGTGTGTATGTGTATCCTGAAACCCATTATGGCTGCCAAGGACATAAGTATTCTGAGGCGTAGCTGACTTCGTGTTGCCTATTTTTGTTAGTGGAGACTGACAAGAAGCCATTCTTCTAAGAAGCATCCCACCATCATTTTTCCATTGTTTAAAAATGCAGGGAAATTTTGCAAATTGGCATTATAATTCGTAGCTGGTGGGTACTTTTTTTTTGTGGGGTCGGACAGGATGGGTGTTCAGGCCCTCTGTCAGATCGCTGGTTTGTTTTTATTATCCCCAGAGAAGAGTAGCGGGCATGTGTTTGGCAGGTGAAAAGCGCGGATTCTGTTTCAGAGAATTAAACAGGATCTGCATGGTCATCTCATTCCTTTAAGAATCCTTTGCTTCATCAGCTGGGATTCCACCATGTTTCTATATACTCCTCTATGCGTGGGCACAGGTACCTGGCTTGTTCCAAGAAATATGCTGGAGAGTTTTCAAATTAACCAGTACGTTGAAAATTATTTGCAGGTTTTCAGCGTTTCACCATAATTTTGATAACGTTTGTATGTGCCTCCTGAAACCCAAGAAGGCTGCGACGGACATAACTATGCTGAGGAGTAGCTGACTTGGTGTTGCCTATTTTTATTAGTGGAGACAGACAAGAAGCCATTCTTCTAAGTATCATCCCACCACCATTTTTCCATTGTTTTAAAATGCAGGGAAACTTTGCAAGTTAGCATTATAATTAGTAGCTGGGGGCTACGGTGTTTTTTTTTTTTTTTTTTCCTCTGGGGTCGGTGTGGATGTGTTGGTCAGGCTCTCTGTCAGTTCGCTGGTTAGTTTTTATTATCCCCAGAGAGGAGAAGTGGGCATGTGTTTGGCAGGTGAAAAGGGCGGATTCTGTTTCAGAGAATTAACGATGATCCCCATGGTCATCCCTTTCCTTTAATAATCCTTTACTTCATCAGCTGGAAATCCACCATGGTTCTATATACTCCTCTTTGCGTGAGAACAGGTAACTGGCTTGTTCCAAGAAGTATGCTGCAGAGCTTTTCAATTAACCAGTACTTTGAAAATTATTTGCAGGTGTTCAGCGTTTCACCATAATTGTGATAACGTTTGTTTGTGCCTCCTGAAACCCAAGATGGCTGCCACCAACATAACTATGCTGAGGCGTAGCTGACTTGGTTTTGCCTATTTTTGTTAGTGGAGACTGACAAGAATCCATTCTTCAAAGTATCATCTCACCAACATTTCTCCATTGTTTAAAAATGCAGGATAATTTTGCAAGTTAGCATTATAATTAGTAGCTGGAGGCTACGGTGTTTTTTTTTTTTTTTTTCCTGTGGGGTCGGTGTGGATGTGTTGGTCAGTCCCTCCGTCAGTTCGCTGGTTTGTTTTTATTATCCCCAGAGAGGAGAAGTGGGTATTAGTATGGCAGGTGAAAACTGCGGATCTGTTTCAGAGAATTAAACAGGATCCGCATGGTAATCCCGTTCCTTTAAGAATCCTTTGCTTCATGAGCTGGGAATCCACCATGGTTCTATATACTTCTCTATGCGTGGGCACAGGAAACTGGCTTGTTCCAAGAAGTATGCCTCAGAGCTTTTCAATTAACCAGTATGTTGAAAATCCTTTGCAGGTTTTCAGCGTTTCACCATAATTGTGATATCGTGTGTATGTGTCTCCTGAAACCCAATATGGCTGCCAAGGACATAAGTATGCTGAGGCGTAGCTGACTTCATGTTGCCTATTTCTGTTAGTGGAGACTGACAAGAAGCCATTCTTCTAAGAAGCATCCCACCATCATTTTTCCATTGTTTAAAAATGCAGGGAAATTTTGCAAGTTAGCATTATAATTAGTAGCTGGAGGGTACTTTTTTTTTTTTTTGTGGGGTCAGTGTGGATGGGTTGGTCAGCCCATCTTTCAGATTGCTGGTTTGTTTTTTTTATCCCCAGAGAGGAAAAGTGGGCATGTGTTTGGCAGGTGAAAAGTGCGGATTCTGTTTCAGAGAATTAAACAGGATCCGCATGGTCATCTCATTCCTTTAAGAATCCTTTGCTTCATCAGCTGGGATTCCACTAGGTTTCTATATACTCCTCTATGCGTGGGCACAGGTATCTGGCTTGTTCCAAGAAGTATGCCACAGAGCTTTTCAATTAACCACTACGTTGAAAATTATTTGCAGGTTTTCAGAGTTTCACCATAATTTTGATAACGTTTGTATGTGCCTCCTGAAACCCAAGAAGGCTGCGACGGACATAACTATGCTGAGGAGTAGCTGACTTGGTGTTGCCTATTTTTGTTAGTGGAAACTGACAAGAAGCCATTCTTCTAAGTATCATCCCACCACCATTTTTCCATTGTTTTAAAATGCAGGGAAATTTTGCAAGTTAGCATTATAATTAGTAGCTGGAGGGTACGTTTTTTTTGTGTGTGTCGTCGATGTGGATGGGGGGGGTCAGGCCTTCTGTCAGTTCGCTGGTTAGTTTTTATTATCCCCAGAGAGGAGAAGTGGGCATGTGTATGGCAGGTGAAAAGGGCGGATTCTGTTTCAGAGAATTAACGATGATCCCCATGGTCATCCCGTTCCTTTAATAATCCTTTACTTCATCAGCTGGAAATCCTCCATGGTTCTATATACTCCTCTTTGCGTGGGAACAGGTAACTGGCTTGTTCCATGAAGTATGCCACAGAGCTTTTCAATTAACCACTACGTTTAAAATTATTTGCAGGTGTTCAGCGTTTCACCATAATTGTGATAACGTTTGTTTGTGCCTCATGAAAACCAAGAAGGCTGCGACGGACATAATTATGCTGAGGAGTAGCTGACTTGGTGTTGCCTATTTTTGTTAGTGGAGACTGACAAGAAGCCATTCTTCTAAGTATGATCCAATGACCATTTTTCCATTGTTTAAAAATGCAGGGAAATTTTGCAAGTTAGCATTATAATTAGTAGCTGGAGGGTACGGGTTTTTTTTGGGTGTGTGGTCGATGTGGATGTGTTGGTCAGGCCCTCTGTCAGTTCGCTGGTTTGTTTTTATTATCCCCAGAGAGGAGAAGTGGGTATTAGTATGGCAGGTGAAAACTGCGGATCTGTTTCAGAGAATTAAACAGGATCCGCATGGTAATCCTGTTCCTTTAAGAATCCTTTGCTTCATGAGCTGGGAATCCACCATGGTTCTATATACTTCTCTATGCGTGGGCACAGGAAACTGGCTTGTTCCAAGAAGTATGCCTCAGAGCTTTTCAATTAACCAGTATGTTGAAAATCCTTTGCAGGTTTTCAGCGATTCACCATAGTTGTGATAACGTGTGTATGTGCCTACTGAAACCAAATATGGCTGCTACGGACATAACTATGCTGAGGCGTAGCTGACTTGGTGTTGCCCATTTTTGTCAGTGGAGACTGACAAGAAGCCATTCTTCTAAGTATCATCCCACCATCATTTCTCCATTGTTTAAAAATGCAGGGAAATTTTGCAAATTGGCATTATAATTAGTAGCTGGAGGGTACTTTTTTTTTTTTGTGGGGTCGGTCAGGATGGGTGTTCAGGCCCTCTGTCAGATCTCTGGTTTGTTTTTATTATCCCCAGAGAAGAGTAGTGGGCATGTGTTTGGCAGGTGAAAAGTGCGGATTCTGTTTCAGAGAATTAAACAGGATCCGCATGGTCATCTCATTCCTTTAAGAATCCTTTGCTTCATCAGCTGGGATTCCACCATGTTTCTATATACTCCTCTATGCGTGGGCACAGGTACCTGGCTTGTTCCAAGAAGTATGCTGGAGAGTTTTCAAATTAACCAGTACGTTGAAAATTATTTGCAGGTTTTCAGCGTTTCACCATAATTTTGATAACGTTTGTATGTGCCTCCTGAAACCCAAGAAGGATGCGATGGACATAACTATGCTGAGGAGTAGCTGACTTGGTGTTGCCTATTTTTGTTAGTGGAGACAGACAAGAAGCCATTCTTCTAAGTATCATCCCACCACCATTTTTGCATTGTTTTAAAATGCAGGGAAATTTTGCAAGTTAGCATTATAATTAGTAGCTGGAGGGTACGGTTTTTTTTTGTTTGTGGTCGAGTGGATGGGGGGATCAGGTCCTCTGTCAGTTCGCTGGTTAGTTTTTATTATCCCCAGAGAGGAGAAGTGGGCATGTGTTTGGCAGGTGAAAAGGGCGGATTCTGTTTCAGAGAATTAACGATGATCCCCATGCTCATCCCGTTCCTTTAATAATCCTTTACTTCATCAGCTGGAAATCCACCATGGTTCTATATACTCCTGTTTGCGTGGGCATAGGTAACTGGCTTGTTCCAAGATGTATGCCGCAGAGCTTTTCAATTAACCACTACGTTGAAAATTATTTGCAGGTGTTCAGGGTTTCACCATAATTGTGATAACGTTTGTTTGTGCTTCCTGAAACCCAAGAAGGCTGCGACGGACATAACTATGCTGAGGAGTAGCTGACTTGGTGTTGCCTATTTTTCTTAGTGGAGACTGACAAGAAGCCATTCTTCTAAGTATCATCCCACAACAATTTTTCCATTGTTTTAAAATGCAGGGAAATTTTGCAAGTTAGCATTATAATTAGTAGCTGGAGGGTACGGTTTTTTTTTGTGTGTGGTCGATGTCGATGAGGGGGTCAGGCCCTCTGTCAGTTCGCTGGTTAGTTTTTATTATCCCCAGAGAGGAGAAGTGGGCATGTGTTTGCCAGGTGAAAAAGGTGGATTCTGTTTCAGAGAATTAACGGTGATCCCCATGGTCATCCCATTCCTTTAATAATCCTTTACTTCATCAGCTGGAAACCCACCATGGTTCTATATACTACTCTTTGCGTGGGAACAGGTAACTGGCTTGTTCCAAGAAGTATGCCGCAGAGCTTTTCAATTAACCACTACGTAGAAAATTATTTGCAGGTGTTCAGCGTTTCACCATAATTGTGATAACGTTTGTTTTTGCCTCCTGATACCCAAGATGGCTGCCACGAACATAACTATGCTGAGGCGTAGCTGACTTGGTTTTGCCTATTTTTGTTAGTGGAGACTTACAAGAATCCATTCTTCTAAGTATCATCTCACCATCATTTTTCCATTGTTTAAAAATGCAGGAAAATTTTGCAAGTTAGCATTATAATTAGTAGCTGGAGGCTACGGTGTTTTTTTTTTTTTTCCTGTGGGGTCGGTGTGGATGTGTTGGTCAGGCCGTCTGTCAGTTCGCTGGTTTGTTTTTATTATCCCCAGAGAGGAGAAGTGGGTATTAGTATGGCAGGTGAAAACTGCGGATCTGTTTCAGAGAATTAAACAGGATCCGCATGGTAATCCCGTTCCTTTAAGAATCCTTTGCTTCATGAGCTGGGAATCCACCATGGTTCTATATACTTCTCTATGCGTGGACACAGGAAACTGGCTTGTTCCAAGAAGTATGCCTCAGAGCTTTTCAATTAACCAGTATGTTGAAAATCCTTTGCAGGTTTTCAGCGTTTCACCATAATTGTGATAACGTGTGTATGTGTCTCCTGAAACCCAATATGGCTGCCAAAGACATAAGAATGCTGAGGCGTAGCTGACTTCGTGTTGCCTATTTTTGTTAGTGGAGACTGACAAGAAGCCATTTTTCTAAGTATCATCCCACCATCATTTTTCCATTGTTTAAAAATGCAGAGAAATTTTGCAAGTTAGCATTATAATTAGTAGCTGGAGGGTACTTTTTTTTTTTTTGTTTGTCGGGTCAGTGTGGATGGGTTGGTCAGGCCATCTGTCAATTCACTGGTTTGTTTTTATTATCCCCAGAGAGGAGAAGTGGGCATGTGTTTGGCAGGTGAAAAGTGCGGAATCTGTTTCAGAGAATTAAACAGGATCCGCATGGTCATCTCATTCCTTTAAGAGTCCTTTGCTTCATCAGCTGGGATTCCACCATGTTTCTATATACTCCTCTATGCGTGGGCACAGGTACCTGGCTTGTTCCAAGAAGTATGCCGCAGAGATTTTCAAGTAACCACTACGCTGAAAATTATTTGCAGGTTTTCAGCGTTTCACCATAATTTTGATAACGTTTGTATGTGCCTCCTGAAACCCAAGAAGGCTGCGACGGACATAAATATGCTGAGGAGTAGCTGACTTGGTGTTGCCTATTTTTGTTAGTGAAGACAGACAAGAAGCCATTCTTCTAAGTATCATCCCACCACCATTTTTGCATTGTTTTAAAATGCAGGGAAATTTTGCAAGTTAGCATTATAATTAGTAGCTGGAGGGTACTTTTTTTTTTTTTGTTTGTCGGGTCAGTGTGGATGGGTTGGTCAGGCCATCTGTCAATTCACTGGTTTGTTTTTATTGTCCCCAGAGAGGAGAAGTGGGCATGTGTTTGGCAGGTGAAAAGTGCGGATTCTGTTTCAGAGAATTAAACAGGATCCGCATGGTCATCTCATTCCTTTAAGAATCCTTTGCTTCATCAGCTGGGATTCCACTATGTTTCTATATACTCCTCTATGCATGGGCACAGGTACCTGGCTTGTTCCAAGAAGTATGCTGGAGAGTTTTCAAACTAACCAGTACGTTGAAAATTATTTGCAGGTTTTCAGTGTTTCACTATAATTTTGATAACGTTTGTATGTGCCTCCTGAAACCCAAGAAGGCTGCTACGGACATAACTATGCTGAGGAGTAGCTGACTTGGTGTTGCGTATTTTTGTTAGTGGAGACAGACAAGAAGCCATTCTTCTAAGTATCATCCCACCACGATTTTTCCATTGTTTTAAAATGCAGGGAAATTTTGCAAGTTAGCATTATAATTAGTAGCTGGAGGGTACTGCTTTTTTTTGTGTGTGGTCGATGTGGATGGGGTGGTCAGACCCTCTGTCAGTTCGCTGGTTAGTTTTTATTATTCCCAGAGAGGAGAAGTGGGCATGTGTTTGGCTGGTGAAAAGGGCGGATTCTGTTTCAGAGAATTAACAATGATCCCCAGGTCATCCCGTTCCTTTAATAATCCTTTACTTCATCAGCTAGAAATCCACCATGGTTCTATAAACTCCTCTTTGCGTGGGAACAGGTAAGTTGCTTGTTACAAGAAGTATGCCACAGAGCTTTTCAATTAACCACTACGTTGAAAATTATTTGCAAGTGTTCAGCGTTTCACCATAATTGTGATAACGTTTGTTTGTGCCTCCTGAAACCCAAGATGGCTGCCACGAACATAACGATGCTGAGGCGTAGCTGACTTGGTTTTGCCTATTTTTGTTAGTGGACGCTGACTAGAATCCATTCTTCTAAGTATCATGTCACCATCATTTTTCCATAGTTTAAAAATGCAGGAGAATTTTGCAAGTTAGCCTTATAATTAGTAGCTGGAGGCTACGGTGTTTTTTTTTTTTTTTTTCCTGTGGGGTCGGTGTGAATGTGTTGGTCAGGCCCTCGGTCAGTTTGCTGGTTTGTTTTTATTATCCCCAGAGAGGAGAAGTGGGCATGTGTTTGGCAGGTGAAAAGGGCGGATTCTGTTTCAGAGAATTAACGATGATCCCCATGGTGATCCCTTTCCTTTAATAATCCTTTATTCATCAGCTGGAAATCCACCATGGTTCTATATACTCCTCTTTGCGGGGGAACAGGTAACTGGCTTGTTCCAAGAATTATGCCGCAGAGCTTTTCAATTAACCACTACGTTGAAAATTATTTGCAGGTGTTCAGCGTTTCACCATAATTGTGATAACGTTTGTTTGTGCCTCCTGAAACCGAAGAAGGCTGCGACGGACATAACTATGCTGAGGAGTAGCTGACTTGGTGTTGCCTATTTTTGTTAGTGGAGACTGACAAGAAGCCATTCTTCTAAGTATCATCCCACCAACATATTTCCATTGTTTTAAAATGCAGGGAAGTTTTGCAAGTTAGCATTATAATTAGTAGCTGGAGTGTACGGTTTTTTTTTTTGTGTGTGGTCAATGTGGTTGGGGCGGGGGTCAGGCCCTCTGTCAGTTCGCTGGTTTGTTTTTATTATCCCCAGAGAGGAGAAGTGGGTATTAGTATGGCAGGTGAAAACTGCGGATCTGTTTCACAGAATTAAACAGGATCCGCATGGTAATCCCGTTCCTTTAAGAATCCTTTGTTTCATGAGCTGGGAATCCACCATGGTTCTATATACTTCTCTATGCGTGGGCACAGGAAACTGGCTTGTTCCAAGAAGTATGCCTCAGAGCTTTTCAATTAACCAGTATGTTGAAAATCCTTTGCAGGTTTTCAGCGTTTCACCATAATTGTGATAACGTGTGTATGTGCCTACTGAAACCAAATATGGCTGCTACGGACATAACTATGCTGAGGCGTAGCTGACTTGGTGTTGCCTATTTTTGTCAGTGGAGACTGACAAGAAGCCATTCTTCTAAGTATCATCCCACCACCATTTCTCCATTGTTTAAAAATGTAGGGAAATTTTGCAAATTGGCATTATAATTAGTAGCTGGAGGGTACTTTTCTTTTTGTGCGGTCGATCAGGATGGGTGTTCAGGCCCTCTGTCAGATCGCTGGTTTGTTTTTATTATCCCCAGAGAAGAGTAGTGGGCATGTGTTTGGCAGGTGAAAAGTGCGGGTTCTGTTTCAGAGAATTAAACAGGATCCGCATGGTCATCTCATTCCTTTAAGAATACTTTGCTTCATCAGCTGGGATTCCACCATGTTTCTATATAGTCCTCTATGCGTGGGCACAGGTACCGTTTGTTTATGCCTCCTGAAACCCAAGAAGGCTGCGACGGACATAACTATGCTGAGGAGTAGCTGACTTGGTGTTGCCTATTTTTGTTAGTGGAGACTGACAAGAAGCCATTCTTGTAAGTATCATCCCACCAACATTTTTCCATTGTTTTAAAATTGAGGGAAATTTTGCAAGTTAGCATTATTCTTAATAGCGGGAGGGTACGGAATTTTTTTTGGGTGGTCGATGTGTATGGGGGGATCAGGCCCTCTGTCAGTTCGCTGGTTAGTTTTTATTATCCCCAGAGAGGACAAATGGGCATGTGTTTGGCAGGTGAAAAGGGCGGATTCTGTTTCAGAGTATTAACGATGATCCCCATGGTCATCCCGTTCCTTTAATAATCCTTTACTTCATCAGCTGGAAATCCACCATTGTTCTATATACTCCTCTTTGCGTGGGAACAGGTAACTGGCTTGTTCCAAGAAGTATGCCGCAGAGCTTTTCAATTAACCACTATGTTGAAAACTATTTTCAGGTGTTCAGCGTTTCACCATAATTGTGATAACGTTTGTTTGTGCCTCCTGAAACCCAAGAAGGCTGCGACGGACATAACTATGCTGAGGAGTAGCTGACGTGGTGTTGCCTATTTTTGTTAGTGGAGACTGACAAGAATCCATTCTTCTAAGTATTATCTCACCATCATTTTTCCATTGTTTAAAGATGCAGGAAAATTTTGCAAGTGAGCATTATAATTAGTAGCTGGAGGCTACGGTGTTTTTTTTTTTTTTTTTCCTGTGGGGTCGGTGTGGATGTGTTGGTCAGGCCCTCTGTCAGTTCGCTGGTTTGTTTTTATTATCCCCAGAGAGGATAAGTGGGTATTAGTATGGCAGGTGAAAACTGCGGATCTGTTTCAGAGAATTAAACAGGATTCGCATGGTAATCTCGTTCCTTTAAGAATCCTTTGCTTCATGAGTTTGGAATCCACTATGGTTCTATATACTTCTCTATGCGTGGGCACAGGAAACTGGCTTGTTCCAAGAAGTATGCCTCAGAGCTTTTCAATTAACCAGTATGTTGAAAATCCTTTGCACGTTTTCAGCGTTTCACCATAATTGTGATAACGTGTGTATGTGCCTACTGAAAACAAATATGGCTGCTACGGACATAACTATGCTGAGGCGTAGCTGACTTGGTGTTGCCTATTTTCGTCAGTGGAGACTGACAAGAAGCCATTCTTCTAAGTATCATCCCACCATCATTTCTCCATTGTTTAAAAATGCAGGGAAATTTTGCAAATTGGCATTATAATTAGTAGCTGGAGGGTACTTTTTTTTTTTGTGGGGTAGGTCAGGATGGGTGTTCAGGCCCTCTGTCAGATCGCTGGTTTGTTTTTATTATCCCCAGAGAAGAGTAGTGGGCATGTGTTTGGCAGGTGAAAAGTGCGGATTCTGTTTCAGAGAATTAAACAGGATCCGCATGGTCATCTCATTATTTAAGAATCCTTTGCTTCATCAGCTGGGATTCCACCATGTTTCTATATACTCCTCTATGCGTGGGCACAGGTACCTTGCTTGTTCCAAGCAGTATGCTGGAGAGTTTTCAAATTAACCAGTACGTTGAAAATTATTTGCAGGTTTTCAGCGTTTCACCATAATTTTGATAACGTTTGTATGTGCCTCCTGAAACCCAAGAAGGCTGCGACGGACATAACTATGCTGAGGAGTAGCTGACTTGGTGTTGCCTATTTTTGTTAGTGGAGACAGACAAGAAGCCATTCTTCTAAGTATCATCCCACCACGATTTTTCCATTGTTTTAAAATGGAGGGAAATTTTGCAAGTTAGCATTATATTTAGTAGCTGGAGGGTACGGTTTTTTTTCTTGTGTGTGTGGTCGATGTGGATGGGGGGGTCAGGCCCTCTGTCAGTTCGCTGGTTAGTTTTTATTATCCCCAGAGAGGTGAAGTCGGCATGTGTTTGGCAGGTGAAAAAGGCGGATTCTGTTTCAGAGAATTAACGATGATCCCCATGGTCATCCCGTTCCTTTAATAATCCTTTACTTCATCAGCTGGAAATACACCATGGTTCTATATCCTCCTCTTTGCGTGGGAACAGGTAACTGGCTTGTTCCAAGAAGTATGCCTCAGAGCTTTTCAATTAACCAGTATGTTGAAAATCCTTTGCAGGTTTTCAGCGTTTCACCATAATTGTGATAACGTGTGTATGTGCCTACTGAAACCAAATATGGCTGCTACGGACATAACTATGCTGAGGCGTAGCTGACTTGGTGTTGCCTATTTTTGTCAGTGGAGACTGACAAGAAGCCATTCTTCTAAGTATCATCCCACGATCATTTCTCCATTGTTTAAAAATGCAGGGAAATATTGCAAATTGGCATTATAATTAGTAGCTGGAGGGTACTTTTTTTTTTGTGGGCTCAGTGAGGATGGGTGTTCAGGCCCTCTGTCAGATTGCTGGTTTGTTTTTATTATCCCCAGAGAAGAGTAGTGGGCATGTGTTTGGCAGGTGAAAAGTGCGGATTCTGTTTCAGAGAATTAAACAGGATCCGCATGGTCATCTCATTCCTTTAAGAATCCTTTGCTTCATCAGCTGGGATTCCACCATGTTTCTATATACTCCTCTATGCGTGGGCACAGGTACCTGGCTTGTTCCAAGAAGTATGCTGGAGAGTTTTCAAATTAACCAGTACGTTGAAAATTATTTGCGGGTTTTCAGCGTTTCACCATAATTTTGATAACGTTTGTATGTGCCTTCTGAAACCCAAGAAGGCTGCGACGGACATAGCTATGCTGAGGAGTAGCTGACTTGGTGTTGCCTATTTTTGTTAGTGGAGACAGACAAGAAGCCATTCTTCTAAGTATCATCCCACCACGATTTTTCCATTGTTTTAAAATGCAGGGAAATTTTGCAAGTTAGCATTATTATTAATAGCGGGAGGGTACGGTTTTTTTTTTTTTTGTGTGGTCGATGTGGATGGGGGGATCAGGCCCTCTGTCAGTTCGCTGGTTAGTTTTTATTATCCCCAGAGAGGAGAAATGGGCATGTGTTTGGCAGGTGAAAAGGGCGGATTCTGTTTCAGAGAATTAACGATAATACCCATGGTCATCCCGTTCCTTTAATAATCCTTTACTTCATCAGCTGGAAATCCACCATGGTTCTATATACTCCTCTTTGTGTGGGAACAGGTAACTGGCTTGTTCCAAGAAGTATGCCGCAGAGCTTTTCATTTAACCACTAAGTTGAAAATTATTTTCAGGTGTTCAGCGTTTCACCATAATTGTGATAACGTTTGTTTTTGCCTCCTGAAACCCAAGAAGGCTGCGACGGATATAACTATGCTGAGGAGTAGCTGACGTGGTGTTGCCTATTTTTGTTAGTGGAGACTGACAAGAATCCATTCTTCTAAGTATCATCTCACCATCATTTTTCCATTGTTTAAAAATGCAGGAAAATTTTGCAAGTGAGCATTATAATTAGTAGCTGGAGGCTACGGTGTTTTTTGTTTTTTTTTTCCTGTGGGGTCGGTGTGGATGTGTTGGTCAGGCCCTCTGTCAGTTCGCTGGTTTGTTTTTATTATCCCCAGAGAGGAGAAGTGGGTATTAGTATGGCAGGTGAAAACTGCGGATCTGTTTCAGAGAATTAAACAGGATCCGCATGGTAATCTCGTTCCTTTAAGAATCCTTTGCTTCATGAGTTTGGAATCCACCATGGTTCTATATACTTCTCTATGCGTGGGCACAGGAAACTGGCTTGTTCCAAGAAGTATGCCTCAGAGCTTTTCAATTAACCAGTATGTTGAGAATCCTTTGCAGGTTTTCAGCGTTTCACAATAATTGTGATAACGTGTGTATGTGCCTACTGAAACCAAATATGGCTGCTACGGACATAAGTATGCTGAGGCGTAGCTGACTTGGTGTTGCCTATTTTTGTCAGTGGAGACTGACAAGAAGCCATTCTTCTAAGTATCATGCCACCATCATTTCTCCATTGTTTAAAAATGCAGGGAAATTTTGCAAATTGTCATTATAATTAGTAGCTGGAGGGTACTTTTTTTTTTCTGGGGTTGGTCAGGATGGGTGTTCAGGCCCTCTGTCAGATCGCTGGTTAGTTTTTATTATCCCCAGAGAAGAGTAGTGGGCATGTGTTTGGCAGGTGAAAAGGGCGGATTCTGTTTCAGAGAATTAACGATGATCCCCATGGTCATCCCGTTCCTTTAATAATCCTTTACTTCATCAGCTGGAAATCCACCATGGTTCTATATACTCCTCTTTGCGTGGGAACAGGTAACTGGCTTGTTCCAAGAAGTATGCCGCAGAGCTTTTCAATTAACCACTACGTTGAAAATTATTTGCAGGTGTTCAGCGTTTCACCATAATTGTGATTACGCTTGTTTGTGCCTCCTGAAACCCAAGAAGACTGCGACGGACATAACTATGCTGAGGAGTAGCTGACTTGGTGTTGCCTATTTTTGTCAGTGGAGACTGACAAGAAGCCATTCTTCTAAGAAACATCCCACCATCATTTCTCCATTGTTTAAAAATGCAGGGAAAGTTTGCAAATTGGCATTATAATTAGTAGCTGGAGGGTACTTTTTTTTTGTGGGGTCAGTCAGGATGGGTGGTCAGGCCCTCTGTCAGATCGCTGGTTTGTTTTTATTATCCCCAGAGAAGAGTAGTGGGCACGTGTTTGGCAGGCGAAAAGTGTGGATTCTGTTTCAGAGAATTAAACAGGATCCGCATGGTCATCTCATTCCTTTAAGAATCCTTTGCTTCATCAGCTGGGATTCCACCATGTTTGTATATACTCCTCTATGCGTGGGCACAGGTACCTGGCTTGTTCCAAGAAGTATGCTGGAGAGTTTTCAAATTAACCAGTACGTTGAAAATTATTTGCGGGTTTTCAGCGTTTCACCATAATTTTGATAACGTTTGTATGTGCCTCCTGAAACCCAAGAAGGCTGCGACGGACATAACTATCCTGAGGAGTAGCTGACTTGGTGTTGCCTATTTTTGTTAGTGGAGACAGACAAGAAGCCATTCTTCTAAGTATCATCCCACCACCCTTTTTCCATGTTTTAAAAGGCAGGGAAATTTTGCAAGTTAGCATTATAATTAGTAGCTGGAGGGTACGGTTTTTTTTTTTGTCTGGTCGATGTGGATGGTGGGGTCAGGCCCTCTGTCAGTTCGATCATTAGTTTTTATTATCCCCCGAGAGGAGAAGTGGGCATGTGTTTGTTAGGTGAAAAGGGCGGATTCTGTTTCAGAGAATTAACGATGATCCCCATGGTCATCCCGTTCCTTTAATAATCCTTTACTTCATCAGCTGGAAATCCACCATGGTTCTATATACTCCTCTTTGCGTGGGAACAGGTAACTGGCTTGTTCCAAGAAGTATGCCGCAGAGCTTTTCAATTAACCACTACGCTGAAAATTATTTGCAGGTGTTCGGCGTTTCACCATAATTGTGATAACGTTTGTTGGTGCCTCGTGAAACCCAAGAAGGCTGCGATGGACAAAACTATGCTGAGGCGTAGCTGACTTGGTTTTGCCTATTTTTGTTAGTGGAGACTGACAAGAATCCATTCTTCTAAGTATCATCTCACCATAATTTTTCCATTGTTTAAAAATGCAGGAAAATTTTGCAAGTTAGCATTATAATTAGTAGCTGGAGGGTACGGTTTTTTTTTGTGTGTGTGGTCGATGTGGATGTGTTGGTCAGGCCCTCTGTCAGTTCGCTGGTTTGTTTTTATTATCCCCAGAGAGGAGAAGTGGGTATTAGTAAGGCAGGTGAAAACTGCGGATCTGTTTCAGAGAATTAAACAGGATCCGCATGGTAATCCCGTTCCTTTAAGAATCCTTTGCTTCATGAGCTGGGAATCCACCATGGTTCTATATACTTCTCTATGCGTGGGCACAGGAAACTGGCTTGTTCCAAGAAGTATGCCTCAGATCTTTTCAATTAACCAGTATGTTGAAAATCCTTTGCAGGTTGTCAGCGTTTCACCATAATTGTGATAACTTGTGTATGTGCCTACTGAAACCAAATATGGCTGCTACGGACATAACTATGCTGAGGCGTAGCTGACTTGGTGTTGCTTATTTTTGTCAGTGGAGACTGACAAGAAGCCATTCTTCTAAGTATCATCCCACCATCATTTCTCCATTGTTTAAAAATGCAGGGAAATATTGCAAATTGCCATTATAATTAGTAGCTGGAGGGTACTTTTTTTTTTTTGTGGGCTCGGTGAGGATGGGTGTTCAGGCCCTCTGTCAGATCGCTGGTTTGTTTTTATTATCCCCAGAGAAGTGTAGTGGGCATGTGTTTGGCAGGTGAAAAGTGCGGATTCTGTTTCTGAGAATTAAACAGGATCCACATGGTCATCTCATTCCTTTAAGAATCCTTTGCTTCATCAGCTGGGATTCCACCATGTTTCTATATACTCCTCTATGCATGGGCACAGGTACCTGGCTTGTTCCAAGAAGTATGCTGGAGAGTTTTCAAATTAACCAGTATGTTGAAAATTATTTGCGGGTTTTCAGCGTTTCACCATAATTTTGATAACGTTTGTATGTGCCTTCTGAAACCCAAGAAGGCTGCGACGGACATAACTATGCTGAGGAGTAGCTGACTTGGTGTTGCTTATTTTTGTTAGTGGAGACAGACAAGAAGCCATTCTTCTAAGTATCATCCCACCACGATTTTTCCATTGTTTTAAAATGCAGGGAAATTTTGCAAGTTAGCATTATAATTAGTAGCTGGAGGGTACGGTTTTTTTTTGTGTGTGTGGTCGATGTGGATGGGGGAGTCAGGCCCTCTGTCAGTTCGCTGGTTAGTTTTTATTATCTCCAGAGAGGAGAAGTGGGCATGTGTTTGGCAGGTGAAAAGGGCGGATTCTGTTTCAGAGAATTAACGATGATCCCCATGGTCATCCCGTTCCTTTAATAATCGTTCACTTCATCAGCTGGAAATCCACCATGGTTCTATATACTCCTCTTTGCGTGGGAACAGGTACCTGGCTTGTTCCAAGAAGTATGCCGCAGAGCTTTTCAATTAACCACTACGTTGAAAATTATTTGCAGGTGTTCAGCGTTTCACCATAATTGTGATAACGTTTGTTTATGCCTCGTGAAACCCAAGAAGGCTGCGACGGACATAGCTATGCTGAGGAGTAGCTGACTTGGTGTTGCCTATTTTTGTTAGTGGAGACTGACAAGAAGCCATTCTTCTAAGTATCATCCCACCACGATTTTTCCATTGTTTTAAAATGCAGGGAAATTTTGCAAGTTAGCATTATTATTAATAGCGGGAGGGTACGGTTTTTTTTTTTGTGTGTGTGGTCGATGTGGATGGGGGGATCAGGCCCTCTGTCAGTTCGCTGGTTAGTTTTTATTATCCCCAGAGAGGAGAAATGGGCATGTGTTTGGCAGGTGAAAAGGGCGGATTCTGTTTCAGAGAATTAACGATGATCCCCATGGTCATCCCGTTCCTTTAATAATCCTTTACTTCATCAGCTGGAAATCCACCATGGTTCTATATACTCCTCTTTGTGTGGGAACAGGTAACTGGCTTGTTCCAAGAAGTATGCCGCAGAGCTTTTCATTTAACCACTAAGTTGAAAATTATTTTCAGGTGTTCAGCGTTTCACCATAATTGTGATAACGTTTGTTTGTGCCTCCTGAAACCCAAGAAGGCTGCGACGGATATAACTATGCTGAGGAGTAGCTGACGTGGTGTTGCCTATTTTTGTTAGTGGAGACTGACAAGAATCCATTCTTCTAAGTATCATCTCACCATAATTTTTCCATTGTTTAAAAATGCAGGAAAATTTTGCAAGTGAGCATTATAATTAGTAGCTGGAGGCTACGGTGTTTTTTGTTTTATTTTCCTGTGGGGTCGGTGTGGATGTGTTGGTCAGGCCCTCTGTCAGTTCGCTGGTTTGTTTTTATTATCCCCAGAGAGGAGAAGTGGGTATTAGTATGGCAGGTGAAAACTGCGGATCTGTTTCAGAGAATTAAACAGGATCCGCATGGTAATCTCGTTCCTTTAAGAGTCCTTTGCTTTATGAGTTTGGAATCCACCATGGTTCTATATACTTCTCTATGCATGGGCACAGGAAACTGGCTTGTTCCAAGAAGTATGCCTCAGAGCTTTTCAATTAACCAGTATGTTGAAAATCCTTTGCAGGTTTTCAGCGTTTCACCATAATTGTGATAACGTGTGTATGTGCCTACTGAAACCAAATATGGCTGCTACGGACATAACTATGCTGAGGCGTAGCAGACTTGGTGTTGCCTATTTTTGTCAGTGGAGACTGACAAGAAGCCATTCTTCTAAGTATCATCCCACCATCATTTCTCCATTGTTTAAAAATGCAGGGAAATTTTGCAAATTGGCATTATAATTAGTAGCTGGAGGGTACTTTTTTTTTTTTGTGGGGTAGGTCAGGATGGGTGCTCAGGCCCACTGTCAGATCGCTGGTTTGTTTTTATTATCCCCAGAGAAGAGTAGTGGGCATGTGTTTGGCAGGTGAAAAGTGCGGATTCTGTTTCAGAGAATTAAACAGGATCCGCATGGTCATCTCATTCCTTTAAGAATCCTTTGCTTCATCAGCTGGGATTCCACAATGTTTCTATATATTACTCTATGCGTGGGCACAGGTACCTGGCTTGTTCCAAGAAGTATGCTGGAGAGTTTTCAAATTAACCAGTACGTTGAAAATTATTTGCAGGTTTTCAGCGTTTCACCATAATTTTGATAACGTTTGTATGTGCCTCCTGAAACCCAAGAAGGCTGCGACGGACATAACTATGCTGAGGAGTAGCTGACTTGGTGTTGCCTATTTTTGTTAGTGGAGACAGACAAGAAGCCATTCTTCTAAGTATCATCCCACCACGATTTTTCCATTGTTTTAAAAGGCAGGGAAATTTTGCAAGTTAGCATTATAATTAGTAGCTGGAGGGTACGTTTTTTTTTGTGTGTGATCGATGTGGATGGGGGGGTCAGGCCCTCTGTCAGTTCGATCGTTAGTTTTTATTATCCCCAGAGAGTAGAAGTGGGCATGTGTTTGGCAGGTGAAAAGGGCGGATTCTGTTTCAGAGAATTAACGATGATCCCCATGGTCATCCCGTTCCTTTAATAATCCTTTACTTCATCAGCTGGAAATCCACCATGGTTCTATAAACTCCTCTTTGCGTGGGAACAGGTAACTGGCTTGTTCCAAGAAGTATGCCGCAGAGCTTTTCAATTAAGAGTACGTTGAAAATTATTTGCAGGTGTTCAGCGTTTCACCATAATTGTGATAACGTTTGTTTGTGCCTCCTGAAACCCAAGAAGGCTGCGACGGACATAACTATGCTGAGCAGTAGCTGACTTGGTGTTGCGTATTTTTGTTAGTGGAGACAGACAAGAAGCCATACTTCTAAGTATCATCCCACCACCATTTTTCCATTGTTTTAAAATGCAGGGAAATTTTGCAAGTTAGCATTATAATTAGTAGCTGGAGGGTACTGCTTTTTTTTGTGTGTGGTCGATGTGGATGGGGTGGTCAGACCCTCTGTCAGTTCGCTGGTTAGTTTTTATTATTCCCAGAGAGGAGAAGTGGGCATGTGTTTGACAGGTGAAAAGGGCGGATTCTGTTTCAGAGAATTAACAATGATCCCCAGGTCATCCCGTTCCTTTAATAATCCTTTACTTCATCAGCTAGAAATCCACCATGGTTCTATATACTCCTCTTTGCGTGGGAACAGGTAAGTGGCTTGTTACAAGAAGTATGCCACAGAGCTTTTCAATTAACCACTACGTTGAAAATTATTTGCAAGTGTTCAGCGTTTCACCATAATTGTGATAACGTTTGTTTGTGCCTCCTGAAACCCAAGATGGCTGCCACGAACATAACGATGCTGAGGCGTAGCTGACTTGGTTTTGCCTATTTTTGTTAGTGGACGCTGACTAGAATCCATTCTTCTAAGTATCATGTCACCATCATTTTTCCATAGTTTAAAAATGCAGGAGAATTTTGCAAGTTAGCCTTATAATTAGTAGCTGGAGGCTACGGTGTTTTTTTTTTTTTTTTCCTGTGGGGTCGGTGTGAATGTGTTGGTCAGGCCCTCGGTCAGTTTGCTGGTTTGTTTTTATTATCCCCAGAGAGGAGAAGTGGGCATGTGTTTGGCAGGTGAAAAGGGCGGATTCTGTTTCAGAGAATTAACGATGATCCCCATGGTGATCCCTTTCCTTTAATAATCCTTTATTCATCAGCTGGAAATCCACCATGGTTCTATATACTCCTCTTTGCGTGGGAACAGGTAACTGGATTGTTCCAAGAATTATGCCGCAGAGCTTTTCAATTAACCACTACGTTGAAAATTATTTGCAGGTGTTCAGCGTTTCACCATAATTGTGATAACGTTTGTTTGTGCCTCCTGAAACCCAAGAAGGCTGCGACGGACATAACTATGCTGAGGAGTAGCTGACTTGGTGTTGCCTATTTTTGTTAGTGGAGACTGACAAGAAGCCATTCTTCTAAGTATCATCCCACCAATATTTTTCCATTGTTTTAAAATGCAGGGAAATTTTGCAAGTTAGCATTATAATTAGTAGCTGGAGTGTACGGTTTTTTTTTGTGTGTGTGGTCAATGTGGTTGGGGGGGGGGGTCAGGCCCTCTGTCAGTTCGCTGGTTTGTTTTTATTATCCCCAGAGAGGAGAAGTGGGTATTAGTATGGCAGGTGAAAACTGAGGATCGGTTTCAGAGAATTAAACAGGATCCGCATGGTAATCCCGTTCCTTTAAGAATCCTTTGTTTCATGAGCTGGGAATCCACCATGGTTCTATATACTTCTCTATGCGTGGGCACAGGAAACTGGCTTGTTCCAAGAAGTATGCCTCAGAGCTTTTCAATTAACCAGTATGTTGAAAATCCTTTGCAGGTTTTCAGCGTTTCACCATAATTGTGATAACGTGTGTATGTGCCTACTGAAACCAAATATGGCTGCTACGGACATAACTATGCTGAGGCGTAGCTGACTTGGTGTTGCCTATTTTTGTCAGTGGAGACTGACAAGAAGCCATTCTTCTAAGTAGCATCCCACCACCATTTCTCCATTGTTTAAAAATGTAGGGAAATTTTGCAAATTGGCATTATAATTAGTAGCTGGAGGGTACTTTTCTTTTTGTGCGGTCGATCAGGATGGGTGTTCAGGCCCTCTGTCAGATCGCTGGTTTGTTTTTATTATCCCCAGAGAAGAGTAGTGGGCATGTGTTTGGCAGGTGAAAAGTGCGGGTTCTGTTTCAGAGAATTAAACAGGATCCGCATGGTCATCTCATTCCTTTAAGAATACTTTGCTTCATCAGCTGGGATTCCACCATGTTTCTATATAGTCCTCTATGCGTGGGCACAGGTACCGTTTGTTTATGCCTCCTGAAACCCAAGAAGGCTGCGACGGACATAACTATGCTGAGGAGTAGCTGACTTGGTGTTGCCTATTTTTGTTAGTGGAGACTGACAAGAAGCCATTCTTGTAAGTATCATCCCACCAACATTTTTCCATTGTTTTAAAATTCAGGGAAATTTTGCAAGTTAGCATTATTCTTAATAGCGGGAGGGTACGGAATTTTTTTTGGGTGGTCGATGTGTATGGGGGGATCAGGCCCTCTGTCAGTTCGCTGGTTAGTTTTTATTATCCCCAGAGAGGACAAATGGGCATGTGTTTGGCAGGTGAAAAGGGCGGATTCTGTTTCAGAGAATTAACGATGATCCCCATGGTCATCCCGTTCCTTTAATAATCCTTTACTTCATCAGCTGGAAATCCACCATTGTTCTATATACTCCTCTTTGCGTGGGAACAGGTAACTGGCTTGTTCCAAGAAGTATGCCGCAGAGCTTTTCAATTAACCACTATGTTGAAAACTATTTTCAGGTGTTCAGCGTTTCACCATAATTGTGATAACGTTTGTTTGTGCCTCCTGAAACCCAAGAAGGCTGCGACGGACATAACTATGCTGAGGAGTAGCTGACGTGGTGTTGCCTATTTTTGTTAGTGCAGACTGACAAGAATCCATTCTTCTAAGTATCATCTCACCATCATTTTTCCATTGTTTAAAGATGCAGGAAAATTTTGCAAGTGAGCATTATAATTAGTAGCTGGAGGCTACCGTGTTTTTTTTTTTTTTTTTTCCTGTGGGGTCGGTGTGGATGTGTTGGTCAGGCCCTCTGTCAGTTCGCTGGTTTGTTTTTATTATCCCCAGAGAGGATAAGTGGGTATTAGTATGGCAGGTGAAAACTGCGGATCTGTTTCAGAGAATTAAACAGGATCCGCATGGTAATCTCGTTCCTTTAAGAATCCTTTGCTTCATGAGTTTGGAATCCACGATGGTTCTATATACTTCTCTATGCGTGGGCACAGGCAACTGGCTTGTTCCAAGAAGTATGCCTCAGAGCTTTTCAATTAACCAGTATGTTGAAAATCCTTTGCAGGTTTTCAGCGTTTCACCATAATTGTGATAACGTGTGTATGTGCCTACTGAAACCAAATATGGCTGCTACGGACATAACTATGCTGAGGCGTAGCTGACTTGGTGTTGCGTATTTTTGTCAGTGGAGACTGACAAGAAGCTATTCTTCTAAGTATCATCCCACCATCATTTCTCCATTGTTTAAAAATGCAGGGAAATTTTGCAAATTGGCATTATAATTAGTAGCTGGAGGGTACTTTTTTTTTTTGTGGGGTAGGTCAGGATGGGTGTTCAGGCCCTAAGTCAGATCGCTGGTTTGTTTTTATTATCCCCAGAGAACAGTAGTGGGCATGTGTTTGGCAGGTGAAAAGTGCGGATTCTGTTTCAGAGAATTAAACAGGATCCGCATGGTCATCTCATTCTTTAAGAATCCTTTGCTTCATCAGCTGGGATTCCACCATGTTTCTATATACTCCTCTATGCGTGGGCACAGGTACCTTGCTTGTTCCAAGCAGTATGCTGGAGAGTTTTCAAATTAACCAGTACGTTGAAAATTATTTGCAGGTTTTCAGCGTTTCACCATAATTTTGATAACGTTTGTATGTGCCTCCTGAAACCCAAGAAGGCTGCGACGGACATAACTATGCTGAGGAGTAGCTGACTTGGTGTTGCCTATTTTTGTTAGTGGAGACAGACAAGAAGCCATTCTTCTAAGTATCATCCCACCACGATTTTTCCATTGTTTTAAAATGCAGGGAAATTTTGCAAGTTAGCATTATTATTAATAGCGGGAGGGTACGGTTTTTTTTTTTTTGTGTGGTCGATGTGGATGGGGGGATCAGGCCCTCTGTCAGTTCGCTGGTTAGTTTTTATTATCCCCAGAGAGGTGAAGTCGGCATGTGTTTGGCAGGTGAAAAAGGCGGATTCTGTTTCAGAGAATTAACGATGATCCCCATGGTCATCCCGTTCCTTTAATAATCCTTTACTTCATCAGCTGGAAATACATCATGGTTCTATATCCTCCTCTTTGCGTGGGAACAGGTAACTGGCTTGTTCCAAGAAGTATGCCTCAGAGCTTTTCAATTAACCAGTATGTTGAAAATCCTTTGCAGGTTTTCAGCGTTTCACCATAATTGTGATAACGTGTGTATGTGCCTACTGAAACCAAATATGGCTGCTACGGACATAACTATGCTGAGGCGTAGCTGACTTGGTGTTGCCTATTTTTGTCAGTGGAGACTGACAAGAAGCCATTCTTCTAAGTATCATCCCACGATCATTTCTCCATTGTTTAAAAATGCAGGGAAATATTGCAAATTGGCATTATAATTAGTAGCTGGAGGGTACTTTTTTTTTTGTGGGCTCGGTGAGGATGGGTGTTCAGGCCCTCTGTCAGATTGCTGGTTTGTTTTTATTATCCCCAGAGAAGAGTAGTGGGCATGTGTTTGGCAGGTGAAAAGTGCGGATTCTGTTTCAGAGAATTAAACAGGATCCGCATGGTCATCTCATTCCTTTAAGAATCCTTTGCTTCATCAGCTGGGATTCCACCATGTTTCTATATACTCCTCTATGCGTGGGCACAGGTACCTGGCTTGTTCCAAGAAGTATGCTGGAGAGTTTTCAAATTAACCAGTACGTTGAAAATTATTTGCGGGTTTTCAGCGTTTCACCATAATTTTGATAACGTTTGTATGTGCCTTCTGAAACCCAAGAAGGCTGCGACGGACATAGCTATGCTGAGGAGTAGCTGACTTGGTGTTGCCTATTTTTGTTAGTGGAGACTGACAAGAAGCCATTCTTCTAAGTATCATCCCACCACGATTTTTCCATTGTTTTAAAATGCAGGGAAATTTTGCAAGTTAGCATTATTATTAATAGCGGGAGGGTACGGTTTTTTTTTTTTGTGTGGTCGATGTGGATGGGGGGATCAGGCCCTCTGTCAGTTCGCTGGTTAGTTTTTATTATCCCCAGAGAGGAGAAATGGGCATGTGTTTGGCAGGTGAAAAGGGCGGATTCTGTTTCAGAGAATTAACGATGATCCCCATGGTCATCCCGTTCCTTTAATAATCCTTTACTTCATCAGCTGGAAATCCACCATGGTTCTATATACTCCTCTTTGTGTGGGAACAGGTAACTGGCTTGTTCCAAGAAGTATGCCGCAGAGCTTTTCATTTAACCACTAAGTTGAAAATTATTTTCAGGTGTTCAGCGTTTCACCATAATTGTGATAACGTTTGTTTGTGCCTCCTGAAACCCAAGAAGGCTGCGACGGATATAACTATGCTGAGGAGTAGCTGACGTGGTGTTGCCTATTTTTGTTAGTGGAGACTGACAAGAATCCATTCTTCTAAGTATCATCTCACCATCATTTTTCCATTGTTTAAAAATGCAGGAAAATTTTGCAAGTGAGCATTATAATTAGTAGCTGGAGGCTAGGGTGTTTTTTGTTTTTTTTTTCCTGTGGGGTCGGTGTGGATGTGTTGGTCAGGCCCTCTGTCAGTTCGCTGGTTTGTTTTTATTATCCCCAGAGAGGAGAAGTGGGTATTAGTATGGCAGGTGAAAACTGCGGATCTGTTTCAGAGAATTAAACAGGATCCGCATGGTAATCTCGTTCCTTTAAGAATCCTTTGCTTCATGAGTTTGGAATCCACCATGGTTCTATATACTTCTCTATGCGTGGGCACAGGCAACTGGCTTGTTCCAAGAAGTATGCCTCAGAGCTTTTCAATTAACCAGTATGTTGAAAATCCTTTGCAGGTTTTCAGCGTTTCACCATAATTGTGATAACGTGTGTATGTGCCTACTGAAACCAAATATGGCTGCTACGGACATAAGTATGCTGAGGCGTAGCTGACTTGGTGTTGCCTATTTTTGTCAGTGGAGACTGACAAGAAGCCATTCTTCTAAGTATCATGCCACCATCATTTATCCATTGTTTAAAAATGCAGGGAAATTTTGCAAATTGTCATTATAATTAGTACCTGGAGGGTACTTTTTTTTTTCTGGGGTTGGTCAGGATGGGTGTTCAGGCCCTCTGTCAGATCGCTGGTTAGTTTTTATTATCCCCAGAGAAGAGTAGTAGGCATGTGTTTGGCAGGTGAAAAGGGCGGATTCTGTTTCAGAGAATTAACGATGATCCCCATGGTCATCCCGTTCCTTTAATAATCCTTTACTTCATCAGCTGGAAATCCACCATGGTTCTATATACTCCTCTTTGCGTGGGAACAGGTAACTGGCTTGTTCCAAGAAGTATGCCGCAGAGCTTTTCAATTAACCACTACGTTGAAAATTATTTGCAGGTGTTCAGCGTTTCACCATAATTGTGATTACGCTTGTTTGTGCCTCCTGAAACCCAAGAAGACTGCGACGGACATAACTATGCTGAGGAGTAGCTGACTTGGTGTTGCGTATTTTTGTCAGTGGAGACTGACAAGAAGCCATTCTTCTAAGAAACATCCCACCATCATTTCTCCATTGTTTAAAAATGCAGGGAAAGTTTGCAAATTGGCATTATA
Organism: Eulemur rufifrons; assembly: GCF_041146395.1. Classification (NCBI taxonomy): domain Eukaryota; kingdom Metazoa; phylum Chordata; class Mammalia; order Primates; family Lemuridae; genus Eulemur; species Eulemur rufifrons. The sequence continues at coordinate 27,155,664 of NC_091003.1, read as the reverse complement.
ATTAGTAGCTGGAGGGTACTTTTTTTTTGTGGGGTCGGTCAGGATGGGTGTTCAGGCCCTCTGTCAGATCGCTGGTTTGTTTTTATTATCCCCAGAGAAGAGTAGTGGGCATGTGTTTGGCAGGTGAAAAGTGCGGATTCTGTTTCAGAGAATTAAACAGGATCTGCATGGTCATCTCATTCCTTTAAGAATCCTTTGCTTCATCAGCTGGGATTCCACCATGTTTGTATATACTCCTCTATGCGTGGGCTCAGGTACCTGGCTTGTTCCAAGAAGTATGCTGGAGAGTTTTCAAATTAACCAGTACGTTGAAAATTATTTGCGGGTTTTCAGCGTTTCACCATAATTTTGATAACGTTTGTATGTGCCTCCAGAAACCCAAGAAGGCTGCGACGGACATAACTATCCTGAGGAGTAGCTGACTTGGTGTTGCCTATTTTTGTTAGTGGAGACAGACAAGAAGCCATTCTTCTAAGTATCATCCCACCACCCTTTTTCCATGTTTTAAAAGGCAGGGAAATTTTGCAAGTTAGCATTATAATTAGTAGCTGGAGGGTACGGTTTTTTTTTTTGTCTGGTCGATGTGGATGGTGGGGTCAGGCCCTCTGTCAGTTCGATCATTAGTTTTTATTATCCCCCGAGAGGAGAAGTGGGCATGTGTTTGGCAGGTGGAAAGGGCGGATTCTGTTTCAGAGAATTAACGATGATCCCCATGGTCATCCCGTTCCTTTAATAATCCTTTACTTCATCAGCTGGAAATCCACCATGGTTCTATATACTCCTCTTTGCGTGGGAACAGGTAACTGGCTTGTTCCAAGAAGTATGCCGCAGAGCTTTTCAATTAACCACTACGCTGAAAATTATTTGCAGGTGTTCAGCGTTTCACCATAATTGTGATAACGTTTGTTTGTGCCTCGTGAAACCCAAGAAGGCTGCGATGGACAAAACTATGCTGAGGCGTAGCTGACTTGGTGTTGCCTATTTTTGTTAGTGGAGACTGACAAGAATCCATTCTTCTAAGTATCATCTCACCATAATTTTTCCATTGTTTAAAAATGCAGGAAAATTTTGCAAGTTAGCATTATAATTAGTAGTTGGAGGGTACGGTTTTTTTTTGTGTGTGTGGTCGATGTGGATGTGTTGGTCAGGCCCTCTGTCAGTTCGCTGGTTTGTTTTTATTATCCCCAGAGAGGAGAAGTGGGTATTAGTATGGCAGGTGAAAACTGCGGATCTGTTTCAGAGAATTAAACAGGATCCGCATGGTAATCCCGTTCCTTTAAGAATCCTTTGCTTCATGAGCTGGGAATCCACCATGGTTCTATATACTTCTCTATGCGTGGGCACAGAAAACTGGCTTGTTCCAAGAAGTATGCCTCAGATCTTTTCAATTAACCAGTATGTTGAAAATCCTTTGCAGGTTTTCAGCGTTTCACCATAATTGTGATAACGTGTGTATGTGCCTACTGAAACCAAATATGGCTGCTACGGACATAACTATGCTGAGGCGTAGCTGACTTGGTGTTGCTTATTTTTGTCAGTGGAGACTGACAAGAAGCCATTCTTCTAAGTATCATCCCACCATCATTTCTCCATTGTTTAAAAATGCAGGGAAATATTGCAAATTGCCATTATAATTAGTAGCTGGAGGGTACTTTTTTTTTTTGTGGGCTCGGTGAGGATGGGTGTTCAGGCCCTCTGTCAGATCGCTGGTTTGTTTTTATTATCCCCAGAGAAGTGTAGTGGGCATGTGTTTGGCAGGTGAAAAGTGCGGATTCTGTTTCAGAGAATTAAACAGGATCCGCATGGTCATCTCATTCCTTTAAGAATCCTTTGCTTCATCAGCTGGGATTCCACCATGTTTCTATATACTCCTCTATGCGTGGGCACAGGTACCTGGCTTGTTCCAAGAAGTATGCTGGAGAGTTTTCAAATTAACCAGTACGTTGAAAATTATTTGCGGGTTTTCAGCGTTTCACCATAATTTTGATAACGTTTGTATGTGCCTTCTGAAACCCAAGAAGGCTGCGACGGACATAACTATGCTGAGGAGTAGCTGACTTGGTGTTGCTTATTTTTGTTAGTGGAGACAGACAAGAAGCCATTCTTCTAAGTATCATCCCACCACCATTTTTCCATTGTTTTAAAATGCAGGGAAATTTTGCAAGTTAGCATTATAATTAGTAGCTGGAGGGTACGGTTTTTTTTTGTGTGTGTGGTCGATGTGGATGGGGGAGTCAGGCCCTCTGTCAGTTCGCTGGTTAGTTTTTATTATCTCTAGAGAGGAGAAGTGGGCATGTGTTTGGCAGGTGAAAAGGGCGGATTCTGTTTCAGAGAATTAACGATGATCCCCATGGTCATCCCGTTCCTTTAATAATCGTTCACTTCATCAGCTGGAAATCCACCATGGTTCTATATACTCCTCTTTGCGTGGGAACAGGTACCTGGCTTGTTCCAAGAAGTATGCCGCAGAGCTTTTCAATTAACCACTACGTTGAAAATTATTTGCAGGTGTTCAGCGTTTCACCATAATTGTGATAACGTTTGTTTATGCCTCGTGAAACCCAAGAAGGCTGCGACGGACATAGCTATGCTGAGGAGTAGCTCACTTGGTGTTGCCTATTTTTGTTAGTGGAGACTGACAAGAAGCCATTCTTCTAAGTATCATCCCACCACGATTTTTCCATTGTTTTAAAATGCAGGGAAATTTTGCAAGTTAGCATTATTATTAATAGCGGGAGGGTACGGTTTTTTTTTTTGTGTGTGTGGTCGATGTGGATGGGGGGATCAGGCCCTCTGTCAGTTCGCTGGTTAGTTTTTATTATCCCCAGAGAGGAGAAATGGGCATGTGTTTGGCAGGTGAAAAGGGCGGATTCTGTTTCAGAGAATTAACGATGATCCCCATGGTCATCCCGTTCCTTTAATAATCCTTTACTTCATCAGCTGGAAATCCACCATGGTTCTATATACTCCTCTTTGTGTGGGAACAGGTAACTGGCTTGTTCCAAGAAGTATGCCGCAGAGCTTTTCATTTAACCACTAAGTTGAAAATTATTTTCAGGTGTTCAGCGTTTCACCATAATTGTGATAACGTTTGTTTGTGCCTCCTGAAACCCAAGAAGGCTGCGACGGATATAACTATGCTGAGGAGTAGCTGACGTGGTGTTGCCTATTTTTGTTAGTGGAGACTGACAAGAATCCATTCTTCTAAGTATCATCTCACCATAATTTTTCCATTGTTTAAAAATGCAGGAAAATTTTGCAAGTGAGCATTATAATTAGTAGCTGGAGGCTACGGTGTTTTTTGTTTTATTTTCCTGTGGGGTCGGTGTGGATGTGTTGGTCAGGCCCTCTGTCAGTTCGCTGGTTTGTTTTTATTATCCCCAGAGAGGAGAAGTGGGTATTAGTATGGCAGGTGAAAACTGCGGATCTGTTTCAGAGAATTAAACAGGATCCGCATGGTAATCTCGTTCCTTTAAGAATCCTTTGCTTCATGAGTTTGGAATCCACCATGGTTCTATATACTTCTCTATGCGTGGGCACAGGCAACTGGCTTGTTCCAAGAAGTATGCCTCAGAGCTTTTCAATTAACCAGTATGTTGAAAATCCTTTGCAGGTTTTCAGCGTTTCACCATAATTGTGATAACGTGTGTATGTGCCTACTGAAACCAAATATGGCTGCTACGGACATAACTATGCTGAGGCGTAGCTGACTTGGTGTTGCGTATTTTTGTCAGTGGAGACTGACAAGAAGCCATTCTTCTAAGTATCATCCCACCATCATTTCTCCATTGTTTAAAAATGCAGGGAAATTTTGCAAATTGGCATTATAATTAGTAGCTGGAGGGTACTTTTTTTTTTTTTGTGGGGTAGGTCAGGATGGGTGTTCAGGCCCTCTGTCAGATCGCTGGTTTGTTTTTATTATCCCCAGAGAAGAGTAGTGGGCATGTGTTGGGCAGGTGAAAAGTGCGGATTCTGTTTCAGAGAATTAAACAGGATCCGCATGGTCATCTCATTCCTTTAAGAATCCTTTGCTTCATCAGCTGGGATTCCACAATGTTTCTATATACTCCTCTATGCGTGGGCACAGGTACCTGGCTTGTTCCAAGAAGTATGCTGGAGAGTTTTCAAATTAACCAGTACGTTGAAAATTATTTGCAGGTTTTCAGCGTTTCACCATAATTTTGATAACGTTTGTATGTGCCTCCTGAAACCCAAGAAGGCTGCGACGGACATAACTATGCTGAGGAGTAGCTGACTTGGTGTTGCCTATTTTTGTTAGTGGAGACAGACAAGAAGCCATTCTTCTAAGTATCATCCCACCACGATTTTTCCATTGTTTTAAAAGGCAGGGAAATTTTGCAAGTTAGCATTATAATTAGTAGCTGGAGGGTACGTTTTTTTTTGTGTGTGATCGATGTGGATGGGGGGGTCAGGCCCTCTGTCAGTTCGATCGTTAGTTTTTATTATCCCCAGAGAGTAGAAGTGGGCATGTGTTTGGCAGGTGAAAAGGGCGGATTCTGTTTCAGAGAATTAACGATGATCCCCATGGTCATCCCATTCCTTTAATAATCCTTTACTTCATCAGCTGTAAATCCACCATGGTTCTATAAACTCCTCTTTGCGTGGGAACAGGTAACTGGCTTGTTCCAAGAAGTATGCCGCAGAGCTTTTCAATTAAGAGTACGTTGAAAATTATTTGCAGGTGTTCAGCGTTTCACCATAATTGTGATAACGTTTGTTTGTGCCTCCTGAAACCCAAGAAGGCTGCGACGGACATAACTATGCTGAGGAGTAGCTGACTTGGTGTTGCCTATTTTTCTTAGTGGAGACTGACAAGAAGCCATTCTTCAAAGTATCATCCCACCACCATTTTTCCATTGTTTTAAAATGCAGGGAAATTTTGCAAGTTAGCATTATAATTAGTAGCTGGAGGGTATGGTTTTTTTTTTGTGTGTGTGGTCGATGTGGATAGGGGGATTAGGCCCTCTGTCAGTTCGCTGGTTAGTTTTTATTATCCCCAGAGAGGAGAATTGGGCATGTGTTTGGCAGGTGAAAAGGGCGGATTCTGTTTCAGAGAATTAACGATGATCCCCATGGTCATCCCGTTCCTTTAATAATCCTTTACTTCATCAGCTGGAAATCCACCATAGTTCTATATACTCCTCTTTGCGTGGGAACAGGTAACTGGCTTGTTCCAAGAAGTATGCCGCAGAGCTTTTCAATTAACCACTACGTTGAAAATTATTTGCAGGTGTTCAGCACTTCACCATAATTGTGATAACTTTTCTTTGTGCCTCCTGAAACCCAAGAAGGCTGCGACGGACATAAATATGCTGAGGCGTAGATGACTTGGTTTTGCCTATTTTTGTTAGTGGAGACTGACAAGAAGCCATTCTTATAAGTATCATCTCACCATTATTTTTCCATTGTTTAAAAATGCTGGAAAATTTTGCAAGTTAGCATTATAATTAGTAGCTGGAGGCTACGGTGTTTTTTTTTTTTTTTCCTGTGGGTTCGGTGTGGATGTGTTGGTCACGACCTCTGTCCGTTCGCTGGTTTGTTTTTATTTTCCCCAGACAGGAGAAGTAGGTATTACTATGGCAGGTGAAAACTGCGGATCTGTTTCAGAGAATTAAACAGGATCCGCATGGTAATCCCGTTCCTTTAAGAATTCTTTGCTTCATGAGCTGGGCATTCACCATGGTTCTATATACTTGTCTATGCGTGGGCACAGGAAACTGGCTTGTTCCAAGAAGTATGCCTCAGAGCTTTTCAATTAACCAGTATGTTGAAAATCCTTTGCAGGTTTTCAGCGTTTCACCATATTTGTGATAACATTTAATGTGCCTCCTGAAACCCAAGAAGGCTGCGACGGACATAACTATGCTGAGGCGTAGCTCACTTGGTTTTGCCTATTTTTGTTAGTGGAGACTGACAAGAATCCATTCTTCTAAGTATCATCTCACCATCATTTTTCCATTGTTTAAAAATGCAGGAAAATTTTGCAAGTTAGCATTATAATTAGTAGCTGGAGGCTACGGTGTTTTTTTTTTTTTTTCCTGTGGGGTCGGTGTCGATGTGTTGGTCAGGCCCTCTGTCAGTTCGCTGCGTAGTTTTTTTTATCCCCAGAGAGGAGAAGTGGGCATGTGTTTGCCAGGTGAAAAGGGCGGATTCTGTTTCAGAGAATTAACGATGATCCCCATGGTCATCCCGTTGCTTTAATAGCCCTTTACTTCATCAGCTGGAAATCCACCATGGTTCTATATACTCCTCTTTGCGTGGGAACAGGTAACTGGCTTGTTCCAAGAAGTATGCCGCAGAGCTTTTCAATTAACCAGTATGTTGAAAATCCTTTGCAGGTTTTCAGCGTTTCACCATAATTGTGATAACGTATGTATGCGCCTACTGAAACCAAATATGGCTGCTACGGACATAACTATGCTGAGGCGTAGCTGACTTGGTGTTTCCTATTTTTGTCAGTGGAGACTGACGAGAAGCCATTCTTCTAAGTATCATCCCACCATCATTTTTCCATTGTTTAAAAATGTAGGGAAATTTTGCAAGTTATCATTATAATTAGTAGCTGGAGGGTACTTTTTTTTTTTTGTGGGTTCAGTGTGGATGGGTTGGTCAGGCCATCTGTCAATTCACTGGTTTGTTTTTATTATCCACAGAGAGGAGAAGTGGGCATGTGTTTGGCAGGTAAAAAGGGCGGATTCTGTTTCAGAGAATTAAACAGGATCCGCATGGTAATCTCATTCCTTTAAGAATCCTTTGCTTCATCAGCTGGGATTCCACCATGTTTCTATATACTCCTCTATGGGTGGGCACAGGTACCTGGCTTGTTCCAAGAAGTATGCTGGAGAGTTTTGAAATTAACCAGTACGTTGAAAATTATTTGCAGGTTTTCAGCGTTTCACCATAATTGTGATAACGTTTGTATGTGCCTCCTGAAACCCAAGAAGGCTGCGACGGACATAATTATGCTGAGGAGTAGCTGACTTGGTGTTGCCTATTTTTCTTAGTGGAGACTGACAAGAAGCCATTCTTCTAAGTATCATCCCACAACAATTTTTCCATTGTTTTAAAATGCAGGGAAATTTTGCAAGTTAGCATTATAATTAGTAGCTGGAGGGTACGGTTTTTTTTTGTGTGTGGTCGATGTCGATGAGTGGGTCAGGCCCTCTGTCAGTTCGCTGGTTAGTTTTTATTATCCCCAGAGAGGAGAAGTGGGCATGTGTTTGCCAGGTGAAAAAGGTGGATTCTGTTTCAGAGAATTAACGGTGATCCCCATGGTCATCCCATTCCTTTAATAATCCTTTACTTCATCAGCTGGAAACCCACCATGGTTCTATATACTACTCTTTGCGTGGGAACAGGTAACTGGCTTGTTCCAAGAAGTATGCCGCAGAGCTTTTCAATTAACCACTACGTAGAAAATTATTTGCAGGTGTTCAGCGTTTCACCATAATTGTGATAACGTTTGTTTTTGCCTCCTGATACCCAAGATGGCTGCCACGAACATAACTATGCTGAGGCGTAGCTGACTTGGTTTTGCCTATTTTTGTTAGTGGAGACTTACAAGAATCCATTCTTCTAAGTATCATCTCACCATCATTTTTCCATTGTTTAAAAATGCAGGAAAATTTTGCAAGTTAGCATTATAATTAGTAGCTGGAGGCTACGGTGTTTTTCTTTTTTTTCCTGTGGGGTCGGTGTGGATGTGTTGGTCAGGCCGTCTGTCAGTTCGCTGGTTTGTTTTTATTATCCCCAGAGAGGAGAAGTGGGTATTAGTATGGCAGGTGAAAACTGCGGATCTGTTTCAGAGAATTAAACAGGATCCGCATGGTAATCCCGTTCCTTTAAGAATCCTTTGCTTCATGAGCTGGGAATCCACCATGGTTCTATATACTTCTCTATGCGTGGACACAGGAAACTGGCTTGTTCCAAGAAGTATGCCTCAGAGCTTTTCAATTAACCAGTATGTTGAAAATCCTTTGCAGGTTTTCAGCGTTTCACCATAATTGTGATAACGTGTGTATGTGTCTCCTGAAACCCAATATGGCTGCCAAAGACATAAGAATGCTGAGGCGTAGCTGACTTCGCGTTGCCTATTTTTGTTAGTGGAGACTGACAAGAAGCCATTTTTCTAAGTATCATCCCACCATCATTTTTCCATTGTTTAAAAATGCAGAGAAATTTTGCAAGTTAGCATTATAATTAGTAGCTGGAGGGTACTTTTTTTTTTTTTGTTTGTCGGGTCAGTGTGGATGGGTTGGTCAGGCCATCTGTCAATTCACTGGTTTGTTTTTATTATCCCCAGAGAGGAGAAGTGGGCATGTGTTTGGCAGGTGAAAAGTGCGGAATCTGTTTCAGAGAATTAAACAGGATCCGCATGGTCATCTCATTCCTTTAAGAGTCCTTTGCTTCATCAGCTGGGATTCCACCATGTTTCTATATACTCCTCTATGCGTGGGCACAGGTACCTGGCTTGTTCCAAGAAGTATGCCGCAGAGATTTTCAAGTAACCACTACGCTGAAAATTATTTGCAGGTTTTCAGCGTTTCACCATAATTTTGATAACGTTTGTATGTGCCTCCTGAAACCCAAGAAGGCTGCGACGGACATACATATGCTGAGGAGTAGCTGACTTGGTGTTGCCTATTTTTGTTAGTGAAGACAGACAAGAAGCCATTCTTCTAAGTATCATCCCACCACCATTTTTGCATTGTTTTAAAATGCAGGGAAATTTTGCAAGTTAGCATTATAATTAGTAGCTGGAGGGTACGGTTTTTTTTTGTTTGTGGTCGAGTGGATGGGGGGATCAGGTCCTCTGTCAGTTCGCTGGTTAGTTTTTATTATCCCCAGAGAGGAGAAGTGGGCATGTGTTTGGCAGGTGAAAAGGGCGGATTCTGTTTCAGAGAATTAACGATGATCCCCATGCTCATCCCGTTCCTTTAATAATCCTTTACTTCATCAGCTGGAAATCCCCCATGGTTCTATATACTCCTGTTTGCGTGGGCATAGGTAACTGGCTTGTTCCAAGATGTATGCCGCAGAGCTTTTCAATTAACCACTACGTTGAAAATTATTTGCAGGTGTTCAGGGTTTCACCATAATTGTGATAACGTTTGTTTGTGCCTCCTGAAACCCAAGAAGGCTGCGACGGACATAACTATGCGGAGGAGTAGCTGACTTGGTGTTGCCTATTTTTCTTAGTGGAGACTGACAAGAAGCCATTCTTCTAAGTATCATCCCACAACAATTTTTCCATTGTTGTAAAATGCAGGGAAATTTTGCAAGTTAGCATTATAATTAGTAGCTGGAGGGTACGGTTTTTTTTGTGAGTGTGGTCGATGTCGATGAGGGGGTCAGGCCCTCTGTCAGTTCGCTGGTTAGTTTTTATTATCCCCAGAGAGGAGAAGTGGGCATGTGTTTGCCAGGTGAAAAAGGTGGATTCTGTTTCAGAGAATTAACGGTGATCCCCATGGTCATCCCATTCCTTTAATAATCCTTTACTTCATCAGCTGGAAACCCACCATGGTTCTATATACTACTCTTTGCGTGGGAACAGGTAACTGGGTTGTTCCAAGAAGTATGCCGCAGAGCTTTTCAATTAACCACTACGTAGAAAATTATTTGCAGGTGTTCAGCGTTTCACCATAATTGTGATAACGTTTGTTTTTGCCTCCTGATACCCAAGATGGCTGCCACGAACATAACTATGCTGAGGCGTAGCTGACTTGGTTTTGCCTATTTTTGTTAGTGGAGACTTACAAGAATCCATTCTTCTAAGTATCATCTCACCATCATTTTTCCATTGTTTAAAAATGCAGGAAAATTTTGCAAGTTAGCATTATAATTAGTAGCTGGAGGCTACGGTGTTTTTTTTTTTTTTCCTGTGGGGTCGGTGTGGATGTGTTGGTCAGGCCGTCTGTCAGTTCGCTGGTTTGTTTTTATTATCCCCAGAGAGGAGAAGTGGGTATTAGTATGGCAGGTGAAAACTGCGGATCTGTTTCAGAGAATTAAACAGGATCCGCATGGTAATCCCGTTCCTTTAAGAATCCTTTGCTTCATGAGCTGGGAATCCACCATGGTTCTATATACTTCTCTATGCGTGGACACAGGAAACTGGCTTGTTCCAAGAAGTATGCCTCAGAGCTTTTCAATTAACCAGTATGTTGAAAATCCTTTGCAGGTTTTCAGCGTTTCACCATAATTGTGATAACGTGTGTATGTGTCTCCTGAAACCCAATATGGCTGCCAAAGACATAAGAATGCTGAGGCGTAGCTGACTTCGTGTTGCCTATTTTTGTTAGTGGAGACTGACAAGAAGCCATTTTTCTAAGTATCATCCCACCATCATTTTTCCATTGTTTAAAAATGAAGAGAAATTTTGCAAGTTAGCATTATAATTAGTAGCTGGAGGGTACTTTTTTTTTTTTTGTTTGTCGGGTCAGTGTGGATGGGTTGGTCAGGCCATCTGTCAATTCACTGGTTTGTTTTTATTGTCCCCAGAGAGGAGAAGTGGGCATGTGTTTGGCAGGTGAAAAGTGCGGATTCTGTTTCAGAGAATTAAACAGGATCCGCATGGTCATCTCATTCCTTTAAGAGTCCTTTGCTTCATCAGCTGGGATTCCACCATGTTTCTATATACTCCTCTATGCGTGGGCACAGGTACCTGGCTTGTTCCAAGAAGTATGCCGCAGAGATTTTCAAGTAACCACTACGTTGAAAATTATTTGCAGGTTTTCAGCGTTTCACCATAATTTTGATAATGTTTGTATGTGCCTCCTGAAACCCAAGAAGGCTGCGACGGACATAACTATGCTGAGGAGTAGCTGACTTGGTGTTGCCTATTTTTGTTAGTGAAGACAGACAAGAAGCCATTCTTCTAAGTATCATCCCACCACCATTTTTGCATTGTTTTAAAATGCAGGGAAATTTTGCAAGTTAGCATTATAATTAGTAGCTGGAGGGTACGGTTTTTTTTTGTTTGTGGTCGAGTGGATGGGGGGATCAGGTCCTCTGTCAGTTCGCTGGTTAATTTTTATTATCCCCAGAGAGGAGAAGTGGGCATGTGTTTCGCAGGTGAAAAGGGCAGATTCTGTTTCAGAGAATTAACGATGATCCCCATGCTCATCCCGTTCCTTTAATAATCCTTTACTTCATCAGCTGGAAATCCACCATGGTTCTATATACTCCTCTTTGCGTGGGCATAGGTAACTGGCTTGTTCCAAGATGTATGCCGCAGAGCTTTTCAATTAACCACTACGTTGAAAATTATTTGCAGGTGTTCAGGGTTTCACCATAATTGTGATAACGTTTGTTTGTGCCTCCTGAAACCCAAGAAGGCTGCGACGGACATAACTATGCTGAGGAGTGGCTGACTTGGTGTTGCCTATTTTTCTTAGTGGAGACTGACAAGAAGCCATTCTTCTAAGTATCATCCCACAACAATTTTTCCATTGTTTTAAAATGCAGGGAAATTTTGCAAGTTAGCATTATAATTAGTAGCTGGAGGGTACGGTTTTTTTTTTGTGTGTGGTCGATGTCGATGAGGGGGTCAGGCCCTCTGTCAGTTCGCTGGTTAGTTTTTATTATCCCCAGAGAGGAGAAGTGGGCATGTGTTTGCCAGGTGAAAAAGGTGGATTCTGTTTCAGAGAATTAACGGTGATCCCCATGGTCATCCCATTCCTTTAATAATCCTTTACTTCATCAGCTGGAAATCCACCATGGTTCTATATACTACTCTTTGCGTGGGAACAGGTAACTGGGTTGTTCCAAGAAGTATGCCGCAGAGCTTTTCAATTAACCACTACGTAGAAAATTATTTGCAGGTGTTCAGCGTTTCACCATAATTGTGATAACGTTTGTTTGTGCCTCCTGATACCCAAGATGGCTGCCACGAACATAACTATGCTGAGGCGTAGCTGACTTGGTTTTGCCTATTTTTGTTAGTGGAGACTTACAAGAATCCATTCTTCTAAGTATCATCTCACCATCATTTTTCCATTGTTTAAAAATGCAGGAAAATTTTGCAAGTTAGCATTATAATTAGTAGCTGGAGGCTACGGTGTTTTTTTTTTTTTTCCTGTGGGGTCGGTGTGGATGTGTTGGTCAGGCCGTCTGTCAGTTCGCTGGTTTGTTTTTATTATCCCCAGAGAGGAGAAGTGGGCATTAGTATGGCAGGTGAAAACTGCGGATCTGTTTCAGAGAATTAAGCAGGATCCGCATGGTAATCCCGTTCCTTTAAGAATCCTTTGTTTCATGAGCTGGGAATCCACCATGGTTCTATATACTTCTCTATGCATGGGCACAGGAAACTGGCTTGTTCCAAGAAGTATGCCTCAGAGCTTTTCAATTAACCAGTGTGTTGAAAATCCTTTTCAGGTTTTCAGCATTTCACCATAATTGGGATAACGTGTGTATGTGCCTACTGAAACCAAATATGGCTGCTACGGACATAACTATGCTGAGGCGTAGCTGACTTGGTGTTGCCTATTTTTGTCAATAGAGACTGACAAGAAGCCATTCTTCTAAGTATCATCCCACCACCATTTTTCCATTGTTTTAAAATGCAGGGAAATTTTGCAAGTTACCATTATAATTAGTAGTTGGAGGGTACGGTTTTCTTTTTGTGTGTGGTCGATGTGGATGGGGGGCTCAGGCCCTCTGTCAGTTCGCTGGTTAGTTTTTATTATCCCCAGAGAGGAGAAGTGGGCATGTGTTTGGCAGGTGAAAAGGGCGGATTCTGTTTCAGAGAATTAACAATGATCCCCATGGTCATCCCGTTCCTTTAATAATCCTTTACTTCATCAGCTGAAAATACACCATGGTTCTATATACTCCTCTTTGCGTGGGCACAGGAAACTGTCTTGTTCCAAGAAGTATGCCGCAGAGCTTTTCAATTAACCACTACGTTGAAAATTATTTGCAGGTGTTCAGCGTTTCACCATAATTGTGATAACGTTTGTTTGTGCCTCCTGAAACCCAAGAATGCTGCGACGGACATAACTATGCTGAGGAGTAGCTGACTTCGTGTTGCCTATTTTTGTTAGTGGAGACTGACAAGAATCCATTCTTCTAAGTATCATCCCACCTTCATTCTCCATTGTTTAAAAATGCAGGGAAATTTTGCAAATTGCCATTATAGTTAGAAACTGGAGGGTACTATTTTTTTTGTGGGGTCGGTCAGGATGGGTGTTCAGGCCCTCTGTTAGATAGCTGGTTTGTTTTTATTATCCCCAGAGAAGAGTAGTGGGCATGTGTTTGGCAGGTGAAAAGTGCGGATTCTGTTTCAGAGAATTAAACAGGATCCGCATGGTCATCTCATTCCTTTAAGAATCCTTTGCTTCATCAGCTGGGATTCCACTATGTTTCTATATACTCCTCTATGCATGGGCACAGGTACCTGGCTTGTTCCAAGAAGTATGCTGGAGAGTTTTCAAACTAACCAGTACGTTGAAAATTATTTGCAGGTTTTCAGTGTTTCACTATAATTGTGATAACGTTTGTATGTGCCTCCTGAAACCCAAGAAGGCTGCTACGGACATAACTATGCTGAGGAGTAGCTGACTTGGTGTTGCGTATTTTTGTTAGTGGAGACAGACAAGAAGCCATTCTTCTAAGTATCATCCCACCACGATTTTTCCATTGTTTTAAAATGCAGGGAAATTTTGCAAGTTAGCATTATAATTAGTAGCTGGAGGGTACTGCTTTTTTTTGTGTGTGGTCGATGTGGATGGGGTGGTCAGACCCTCTGTCAGTTCGCTGGTTAGTTTTTATTATTCCCAGAGAGGAGAAGTGGGCATGTGTTTGGCTGGTGAAAAGGGCGGATTCTGTTTCAGAGAATTAACGATAATACCCATGGTCATCCCGTTCCTTTAATAATCCTTTACTTCATCAGCTGGAAATCCACCATGGTTCTATATACTCCTCTTTGTGTGGGAACAGGTAACTGGCTTGTTCCAAGAAGTATGCCACAGAGCTTTTCATTTAACCACTAAGTTGAAAATTATTTTCAGGTGTTCAGCGTTTCACCATAATTGTGATAACGTTTGTTTGTGCCTCCTGAAACCCAAGAAGGCTGCGACGGATATAACTATGCTGAGGAGTAGCTGACGTGGTGTTGCCTATTTTTGTTAGTGGAGACTGACAAGAATCCATTCTTCTAAGTATCATCTCACCATCATTTTTCCATTGTTTAAAAATGCAGGAAAATTTTGCAAGTGAGCATTATAATTAGTAGCTGGAGGCTAGGGTGTTTTTTGTTTTTTTTTTCCTGTGGGGTCGGTGTGGATGTGTTGGTCAGGCCCTCTGTCAGTTCGCTGGTTTGTTTTTATTATCCCCAGAGAGGAGAAGTGGGTATTAGTATGGCAGGTGAAAACTGCGGATCTGTTTCAGAGAATTAAACAGGATCCGCATGGTAATCTCGTTCCTTTAAGAATCCTTTGCTTCATCAGCTGGGATTCCACCATGTTTGTATATACTCCTCTATGTGTGGGCACAGGTACCTGGCTTGTTCCAAGAAGTATGCTGGAGAGTTTTCAAATTAACCAGTACGTTGAAAATTATTTGCGGGTTTTCAGCGTTTCACCATAATTTTGATAACGTTTGTATGTGCCTCCTGAAACCCAAGAAGGCTGCGACGGACATAACTATCCTGAGGAGTAGCTGACTTGGTGTTGCCTATTTTTGTTAGTGGAGACAGACAAGAAGCCATTCTTCTAAGTATCATCCCACCACCCTTTTTCCATGTTTTAAAAGGCAGGGAAATTTTGCAAGTTAGCATTATAATTAGTAGCTGGAGGGTACGGTTTTTTTTTTTGTCTGGTCGATGTGGATGGTGGGGTCAGGCCCTCTGTCAGTTCGATCATTAGTTTTTATTATCCCCCGAGAGGAGAAGTGGGCATGTGTTTGTTAGGTGAAAAGGGCGGATTCTGTTTCAGAGAATTAACGATGATCCCCATGGTCATCCCGTTCCTTTAATAATCCTTTACTTCATCAGCTGGAAATCCACCATGGTTCTATATACTCCTCTTTGCGTGGGAACAGGTAACTGGCTTGTTCCAAGAAGTATGCCGCAGAGCTTTTCAATTAACCACTACGCTGAAAATTATTTGCAGGTGTTCGGCGTTTCACCATAATTGTGAGAACGTTTGTTGGTGCCTCGTGAAACCCAAGAAGGCTGCGATGGACAAAACTATGCTGAGGCGTAGCTGACTTGGTTTTGCCTATTTTTGTTAGTGGAGACTGACAAGAATCCATTCTTCTAAGTATCATCTCACCATAATTTTTCCATTGTTTAAAAATGCAGGAAAATTTTGCAAGAGAGCATTATAATTAGTAGCTGGAGGGTACGGTTTTTTTTTGTGTGTGTGGTCGATGTGGATGTGTTGGTCAGGCCCTCTGTCAGTTCGCTGGTTTGTTTTTATTATCCCCAGAGAGGAGAAGTGGGTATTAGTAAGGCAGGTGAAAACTGCGGATCTGTTTCAGAGAATTAAACAGGATCCGCATGGTAATCCCGTTCCTTTAAGAATCCTTTGCTTCATGAGCTGGGAATCCACCATGGTTCTATATACTTCTCTATGCGTGGGCACAGGAAACTGGCTTGTTCCAAGAAGTATGCCTCAGATCTTTTCAATTAACCAGTATGTTGAAAATCCTTTGCAGGTTGTCAGCGTTTCACCATAATTGTGATAACTTGTGTATGTGCCTACTGAAACCAAATATGGCTGCTACGGACATAACTATGCTGAGGCGTAGCTGACTTGGTGTTGCTTATTTTTGTCAGTGGAGACTGACAAGAAGCCATTCTTCTAAGTATCATCCCACCATCATTTCTCCATTGTTTAAAAATGCAGGGAAATATTGCAAATTGCCATTATAATTAGTAGCTGGAGGGTACTTTTTTTTTTTTGTGGGCTCGGTGAGGATGGGTGTTCAGGCCCTCTGTCAGATCGCTGGTTTGTTTTTATTATCCCCAGAGAAGTGTAGTGGGCATGTGTTTGGCAGGTGAAAAGTGCGGATTCTGTTTCAGAGAATTAAACAGGATCCACATGGTCATCTCATTCCTTTAAGAATCCTTTGCTTCATCAGCTGGGATTCCACCATGTTTCTATATACTCCTCTATGCGTGGGCACAGGTACCTGGCTTGTTCCAAGAAGTATGCTGGAGAGTTTTCAAATTAACCAGTACGTTGAAAATTATTTGCGGGTTTTCAGCGTTTCACCATAATTTTGATAACGTTTGTATGTGCCTTCTGAAACCCAAGAAGGCTGCGACGGACATAACTATGCTGAGGAGTAGCTGACTTGGTGTTGCTTATTTTTGTTAGTGGAGACAGACAAGAAGCCATTCTTCTAAGTATCATCCCACCACGATTTTTCCATTGTTTTAAAATGCAGGGAAATTTTGCAAGTTAGCATTATAATTAGTAGCTGGAGGGTACGGTTTTTTTTTGTGTGTGTGGTCGATGTGGATGGGGGAGTCAGGCCCTCTGTCAGTTCGCTGGTTAGTTTTTATTATCTCCAGAGAGGAGAAGTGGGCATGTGTTTGGCAGGTGAAAAGGGCGGATTCTGTTTCAGAGAATTAACGATGATCCCCATGGTCATCCCGTTCCTTTAATAATCGTTCACTTCATCAGCTGGAAATCCACCATGGTTCTATATACTCCTCTTTGCGTGGGAACAGGTACCTGGCTTGTTCCAAGAAGTATGCCGCAGAGCTTTTCAATTAACCACTACGTTGAAAATTATTTGCAGGTGTTCAGCGTTTCA
The DNA here is from genome assembly GCF_041146395.1 of Eulemur rufifrons. Lineage (NCBI taxonomy): Eukaryota > Metazoa > Chordata > Mammalia > Primates > Lemuridae > Eulemur > Eulemur rufifrons. The sequence goes on along the minus strand of NC_091003.1, from coordinate 27,138,882 downwards.
CCATAATTGTGATAACGTTTGTTTATGCCTCGTGAAACCCAAGAAGGCTGCGACGGACATAGCTATGCTGAGGAGTAGCTGACTTGGTGTTGCCTATTTTTGTTAGTGGAGACTGACAAGAAGCCATTCTTCTAAGTATCATCCCACCACGATTTTTCCATTGTTTTAAAATGCAGGGAAATTTTGCAAGTTAGCATTATTATTAATAGCGGGAGGGTACGGTTTTTTTTTTTGTGTGTGTGGTCGATGTGGATGGGGGGATCAGGCCCTCTGTCAGTTCGCTGGTTAGTTTTTATTATCCCCAGAGAGGAGAAATGGGCATGTGTTTGGCAGGTGAAAAGGGCGGATTCTGTTTCAGAGAATTAACGATGATCCCCATGGTCATCCCGTTCCTTTAATAATCCTTTACTTCATCAGCTGGAAATCCACCATGGTTCTATATACTCCTCTTTGTGTGGGAACAGGTAACTGGCTTGTTCCAAGAAGTATGCCGCAGAGCTTTTCATTTAACCACTAAGTTGAAAATTATTTTCAGGTGTTCAGCGTTTCACCATAATTGTGATAACGTTTGTTTGTGCCTCCTGAAACCCAAGAAGGCTGCGACGGATATAACTATGCTGAGGAGTAGCTGACGTGGTGTTGCCTATTTTTGTTAGTGGAGACTGACAAGAATCCATTCTTCTAAGTATCATCTCACCATAATTTTTCCATTGTTTAAAAATGCAGGAAAATTTTGCAAGTGAGCATTATAATTAGTAGCTGGAGGCTACGGTGTTTTTTGTTTTATTTTCCTGTGGGGTCGGTGTGGATGTGTTGGTCAGGCCCTCTGTCAGTTCGCTGGTTTGTTTTTATTATCCCCAGAGAGGAGAAGTGGGTATTAGTATGGCAGGTGAAAACTGCGGATCTGTTTCAGAGAATTAAACAGGATCCGCATGGTAATCTCGTTCCTTTAAGAGTCCTTTGCTTCATGAGTTTGGAATCCACCATGGTTCTATATACTTCTCTATGCATGGGCACAGGAAACTGGCTTGTTCCAAGAAGTATGCCTCAGAGCTTTTCAATTAACCAGTATGTTGAAAATCCTTTGCAGGTTTTCAGCGTTTCACCATAATTGTGATAACGTGTGTATGTGCCTACTGAAACCAAATATGGCTGCTACGGACATAACTATGCTGAGGCGTAGCAGACTTGGTGTTGCCTATTTTTGTCAGTGGAGACTGACAAGAAGCCATTCTTCTAAGTATCATCCCACCATCATTTCTCCATTGTTTAAAAATGCAGGGAAATTTTGCAAATTGGCATTATAATTAGTAGCTGGAGGGTACTTTTTTTTTTTTGTGGGGTAGGTCAGGATGGGTGCTCAGGCCCACTGTCAGATCGCTGGTTTGTTTTTATTATCCCCAGAGAAGAGTAGTGGGCATGTGTTTGGCAGGTTAAAAGTGCGGATTCTGTTTCAGAGAATTAAACAGGATCCGCATGGTCATCTCATTCCTTTAAGAATCCTTTGCTTCATCAGCTGGGATTCCACAATGTTTCTATATACTCCTCTATGCGTGGGCACAGGTACCTGGCTTGTTCCAAGAAGTATGCTGGAGAGTTTTCAAATTAACCAGTACGTTGAAAATTATTTGCAGGTTTTCAGCGTTTCACCATAATTTTGATAACGTTTGTATGTGCCTCCTGAAACCCAAGAAGGCTGCGACGGACATAACTATGCTGAGGAGTAGCTGACTTGGTGTTGCCTATTTTTGTTAGTGGAGACAGACAAGAAGCCATTCTTCTAAGTATCATCCCACCACGATTTTTCCATTGTTTTAAAAGGCAGGGAAATTTTGCAAGTTAGCATTATAATTAGTAGCTGGAGGGTACGTTTTTTTTTGTGTGTGATCGATGTGGATGGGGGGGTCAGGCCCTCTGTCAGTTCGATCGTTAGTTTTTATTATCCCCAGAGAGTAGAAGTGGGCATGTGTTTGGCAGGTGAAAAGGGCGGATTCTGTTTCAGAGAATTAACGATGATCCCCATGGTCATCCCGTTCCTTTAATAATCCTTTACTTCATCAGCTGGAAATCCACCATGGTTCTATAAACTCCTCTTTGCGTGGGAACAGGTAACTGGCTTGTTCCAAGAATTATGCCGCAGAGCTTTTCAATTAAGAGTACGTTGAAAATTATTTGCAGGTGTTCAGCGTTTCACCATAATTGTGATAACGTTTGTTTGTGCCTCCTGAAACCCAAGAAGGCTGCGACGGACATAACTATGCTGAGGAGTAGCTGACTTGGTGTTGCGTATTTTTGTTAGTGGAGACAGACAAGAAGCCATACTTCTAAGTATCATCCCACCACCATTTTTCCATTGTTTTAAAATGCAGGGAAATTTTGCAAGTTAGCATTATAATTAGTAGCTGGAGGGTACTGCTTTTTTTTGTGTGTGGTCGATGTGGATGGGGTGGTCAGACCCTCTGTCAGTTCGCTGGTTAGTTTTTATTATTCCCAGAGAGGAGAAGTGGGCATGTGTTTGGCAGGTGAAAAGGGCGGATTCTGTTTCAGAGAATTAACAATGATCCCCAGGTCATCCCGTTCCTTTAATAATCCTTTACTTCATCAGCTAGAAATCCACCATGGTTCTATATACTCCTCTTTGCGTGGGAACAGGTAAGTGGCTTGTTACAAGAAGTATGCCACAGAGCTTTTCAATTAACCACTACGTTGAAAATTATTTGCAAGTGTTCAGCGTTTCACCATAATTGTGATAACGTTTGTTTGTGCCTCTTGAAACCCAAGATGGCTGCCACGAACATAACGATGCTGAGGCGTAGCTGACTTGGTTTTGCCTATTTTTGTTAGTGGACGCTGACTAGAATCCATTCTTCTAAGTATCATGTCACCATCATTTTTCCATAGTTTAAAAATGCAGGAGAATTTTGCAAGTTAGCCTTATAATTAGTAGCTGGAGGCTACGGTGTTTTTTTTTTTTTTTTCCTGTGGGGTCGGTGTGAATGTGTTGGTCAGGCCCTCGGTCAGTTTGCTGGTTTGTTTTTATTATCCCCAGAGAGGAGAAGTGGGCATGTGTTTGGCAGGTGAAAAGGGCGGATTCTGTTTCAGAGAATTAACGATGATCCCCATGGTGATCCCTTTCCTTTAATAATCCTTTATTCATCAGCTGGAAATCCACCATGGTTCTATATACTCCTCTTTGCGTGGGAACAGGTAACTGGCTTGTTCCAAGAATTATGCCGCAGAGCTTTTCAATTAACCACTACGTTGAAAATTATTTGCAGGTGTTCAGCGTTTCACCATAATTGTGATAACGTTTGTTTGTGCCTCCTGAAACCCAAGAAGGCTGCGACGGACATAACTATGCTGAGGAGTAGCTGACTTGGTGTTGCCTATTTTTGTTAGTGGAGACTGACAAGAAGCCATTCTTCTAAGTATCATCCCACCAATATTTTTCCATTGTTTTAAAATGCAGGGAAATTTTGCAAGTTAGCATTATAATTAGTAGCTGGAGTGTACGGTTTTTTTTTGTGTGTGTGGTCAATGTGGTTGGGGGGGGGGGTCAGGCCCTCTGTCAGTTCGCTGGTTTGTTTTTATTATCCCCAGAGAGGAGAAGTGGGTATTAGTATGGCAGGTGAAAACTGAGGATCGGTTTCAGAGAATTAAACAGGATCCGCATGGTAATCCCGTTCCTTTAAGAATCCTTTGTTTCATGAGCTGGGAATCCACCATGGTTCTATATACTTCTCTATGCGTGGGCACAGGAAACTGGCTTGTTCCAAGAAGTATGCCTCAGAGCTTTTCAATTAACCAGTATGTTGAAAATCCTTTGCAGGTTTTCAGCGTTTCACCATAATTGTGATAACGTGTGTATGTGCCTACTGAAACCAAATATGGCTGCTACGGACATAAGTATGCTGAGGCGTAGCTGACTTGGTGTTGCCTATTTTTGTCAGTGGAGACTGACAAGAAGCCATTCTTCTAAGTAGCATCCCACCACCATTTCTCCATTGTTTAAAAATGTAGGGAAATTTTGCAAATTGGCATTATAATTAGTAGCTGGAGGGTACTTTTCTTTTTGTGCGGTCGATCAGGATGGGTGTTCAGGCCCTCTGTCAGATCGCTGGTTTGTTTTTATTATCCCCAGAGAAGAGTAGTGGGCATGTGTTTGGCAGGTGAAAAGTGCGGGTTCTGTTTCAGAGAATTAAACAGGATCCGCATGGTCATCTCATTCCTTTAAGAATACTTTGCTTCATCAGCTGGGATTCCACCATGTTTCTATATAGTCCTCTATGCGTGGGCACAGGTACCGTTTGTTTATGCCTCCTGAAACCCAAGAAGGCTGCGACGGACATAACTATGCTGAGGAGTAGCTGACTTGGTGTTGCCTATTTTTGTTAGTGGAGACTGACAAGAAGCCATTCTTGTAAGTATCATCCCACCAACATTTTTCCATTGTTTTAAAATTGAGGGAAATTTTGCAAGTTAGCATTATTCTTAATAGCGGGAGGGTACGGAATTTTTTTTGGGTGGTCGATGTGTATGGGGGGATCAGGCCCTCTGTCAGTTCGCTGGTTAGTTTTTATTATCCCCAGAGAGGACAAATGGGCATGTGTTTGGCAGGTGAAAAGGGCGGATTCTGTTTCAGAGAATTAACGATGATCCCCATGGTCATCCCGTTCCTTTAATAATCCTTTACTTCATCAGCTGGAAATCTACCATTGTTCTATATACTCCTCTTTGCGTGGGAACAGGTAACTGGCTTGTTCCAAGAAGTATGCCGCAGAGCTTTTCAATTAACCACTATGTTGAAAACTATTTTCAGGTGTTCAGCGTTTCACCATAATTGTGATAACGTTTGTTTGTGCCTCCTGAAACCCAAGAAGGCTGCGACGGACATAACTATGCTGAGGAGTAGCTGACGTGGTGTTGCCTATTTTTGTTAGTGCAGACTGACAAGAATCCATTCTTCTAAGTATCATCTCACCATCATTTTTCCATTGTTTAAAGATGCAGGAAAATTTTGCAAGTGAGCATTATAATTAGTAGCTGGAGGCTACCGTGTTTTTTTTTTTTTTTTTTCCTGTGGGGTCGGTGTGGATGTGTTGGTCAGGCCCTCTGTCAGTTCGCTGGTTTGTTTTTATTATCCCCAGAGAGGATAAGTGGGTATTAGTATGGCAGGTGAAAACTGCGGATCTGTTTCAGAGAATTAAACAGGATCCGCATGGTAATCTCGTTCCTTTAAGAATCCTTTGCTTCATGAGTTTGGAATCCACCATGGTTCTATATACTTCTCTATGCGTGGGCACAGGCAACTGGCTTGTTCCAAGAAGTATGCCTCAGAGCTTTTCAATTAACCAGTATGTTGAAAATCCTTTGCAGGTTTTCAGCGTTTCACCATAATTGTGATAACGTGTGTATGTGCCTACTGAAACCAAATATGGCTGCTACGGACATAACTATGCTGAGGCGTAGCTGACTTGGTGTTGCGTATTTTTGTCAGTGGAGACTGACAAGAAGCCATTCTTCTAAGTATCATCCCACCATCATTTCTCCATTGTTTAAAAATGCAGGGAAATTTTGCAAATTGGCATTATAATTAGTAGCTGGAGGGTACTTTTTTTTTTTGTGGGGTAGGTCAGGATGGGTGTTCAGGCCCTAAGTCAGATCGCTGGTTTGTTTTTATTATCCCCAGAGAACAGTAGTGGGCATGTGTTTGGCAGGTGAAAAGTGCGGATTCTGTTTCAGAGAATTAAACAGGATCCGCATGGTCATCTCATTCTTTAAGAATCCTTTGCTTCATCAGCTGGGATTCCACCATGTTTCTATATACTCCTCTATGCGTGGGCACAGGTACCTTGCTTGTTCCAAGCAGTATGCTGGAGAGTTTTCAAATTAACCAGTACGTTGAAAATTATTTGCAGGTTTTCAGCGTTTCACCATAATTTTGATAACGTTTGTATGTGCCTCCTGAAACCCAAGAAGGCTGCGACGGACATAACTATGCTGAGGAGTAGCTGACTTGGTGTTGCCTATTTTTGTTAGTGGAGACAGACAAGAAGCCATTCTTCTAAGTATCATCCCACCACGATTTTTCCATTGTTTTAAAATGGAGGGAAATTTTGCAAGTTAGCATTATATTTAGTAGCTGGAGGGTACGGTTTTTTTTCTTGTGTGTGTGGTCGATGTGGATGGGGGGGTCAGGCCCTCTGTCAGTTCGCTGGTTAGTTTTTATTATCCCCAGAGAGGTGAAGTCGGCATGTGTTTGGCAGGTGAAAAAGGCGGATTCTGTTTCAGAGAATTAACGATGATCCCCATGGTCATCCCGTTCCTTTAATAATCCTTTACTTCATCAGCTGGAAATACACCATGGTTCTATATCCTCCTCTTTGCGTGGGAACAGGTAACTGGCTTGTTCCAAGAAGTATGCCTCAGAGCTTTTCAATTAACCAGTATGTTGAAAATCCTTTGCAGGTTTTCAGCGTTTCACCATAATTGTGATAACGTGTGTATGTGCCTACTGAAACCAAATATGGCTGCTACGGACATAACTATGCTGAGGTGTAGCTCACTTGGTGTTGCCTATTTTTGTCAGTGGAGACTGACAAGAAGCCATTCTTCTAAGTATCATCCCACGATCATTTCTCCATTGTTTAAAAATGCAGGGAAATATTGCAAATTGGCATTATAATTAGTAGCTGGAGGGTACTTTTTTTTTTGTGGGCTCGGTGAGGATGGGTGTTCAGGCCCTCTGTCAGATTGCTGGTTTGTTTTTATTATCCCCAGAGAAGAGTAGTGGGCATGTGTTTGGCAGGTGAAAAGTGCGGATTCTGTTTCAGAGAATTAAACAGGATCCGCATGGTCATCTCATTCCTTTAAGAATCCTTTGCTTCATCAGCTGGGATTCCACCATGTTTCTATATACTCCTCTATGCGTGGGCACAGGTACCTGGCTTGTTCCAAGAAGTATGCTGGAGAGTTTTCAAATTAACCAGTACGTTGAAAATTATTTGCGGGTTTTCAGCGTTTCACCATAATTTTGATAACGTTTGTATGTGCCTTCTGAAACCCAAGAAGGCTGCGACGGACATAGCTATGCTGAGGAGTAGCTGACTTGGTGTTGCCTATTTTTGTTAGTGGAGACTGACAAGAAGCCATTCTTCTAAGTATCATCCCACCACGATTTTTCCATTGTTTTAAAATGCAGGGAAATTTTGCAAGTTAGCATTATTATTAATAGCGGGAGGGTACGGTTTTTTTTTTTTTGTGTGGTCGATGTGGATGGGGGGATCAGGCCCTCTGTCAGTTCGCTGGTTAGTTTTTATTATCCCCAGAGAGGAGAAATGGGCATGTGTTTGGCAGGTGAAAAGGGCGGATTCTGTTTCAGAGAATTAACGATGATCCCCATGGTCATCCCGTTCCTTTAATAATCCTTTACTTCATCAGCTGGAAATCCACCATGGTTCTATATACTCCTCTTTGTGTGGGAACAGGTAACTGGCTTGTTCCAAGAAGTATGCCGCAGAGCTTTTGATTTAACCACTAAGTTGAAAATTATTTTCAGGTGTTCAGCGTTTCACCATAATTGTGATAACGTTTGTTTGTGCCTCCTGAAACCCAAGAAGGCTGCGACGGATATAACTATGCTGAGGAGTAGCTGACGTGGTGTTGCCTATTTTTGTTAGTGGAGACTGACAAGAATCCATTCTTCTAAGTATCATCTCACCATCATTTTTCCATTGTTTAAAAATGCAGGAAAATTTTGCAAGTGAGCATTATAATTAGTAGCTGGAGGCTAGGGTGTTTTTTGTTTTTTTTTTCCTGTGGGGTCGGTGTGGATGTGTTGGTCAGGCCCTCTGTCAGTTCGCTGGTTTGTTTTTATTATCCCCAGAGAGGAGAAGTGGGTATTAGTATGGCAGGTGAAAACTGCGGATCTGTTTCAGAGAATTAAACAGGATCCGCATGGTAATCTCGTTCCTTTAAGAATCCTTTGCTTCATGAGTTTGGAATCCACCATGGTTCTATATACTTCTCTATGCGTGGGCACAGGCAACTGGCTTGTTCCAAGAAGTATGCCTCAGAGCTTTTCAATTAACCAGTATGTTGAAAATCCTTTGCAGGTTTTCAGCGTTTCACCATAATTGTGATAACGTGTGTATGTGCCTACTGAAACCAAATATGGCTGCTACGGACATAAGTATGCTGAGGCGTAGCTGACTTGGTGTTGCCTATTTTTGTCAGTGGAGACTGACAAGAAGCCATTCTTCTAAGTATCATGCCACCATCATTTCTCCATTGTTTAAAAATGCAGGGAAATTTTGCAAATTGTCATTATAATTAGTACCTGGAGGGTACTTTTTTTTTTCTGGGGTTGGTCAGGATGGGTGTTCAGGCCTTCTGTCAGATCGCTGGTTAGTTTTTATTATCCCCAGAGAAGAGTAGTGGGCATGTGTTTGGCAGGTGAAAAGGGCGGATTCTGTTTCAGAGAATTAACGATGATCCCCATGGTCATCCCGTTCCTTTAATAATCCTTTACTTCATCAGCTGGAAATCCACCATGGTTCTATATACTCCTCTTTGCGTGGGAACAGGTAACTGGCTTGTTCCAAGAAGTATGCCGCAGAGCTTTTCAATTAACCACTACGTTGAAAATTATTTGCAGGTGTTCAGCGTTTCACCATAATTGTGATTACGCTTGTTTGTGCCTCCTGAAACCCAAGAAGACTGCGACGGACATAACTATGCTGAGGAGTAGCTGACTTGGTGTTGCGTATTTTTGTCAGTGGAGACTGACAAGAAGCCATTCTTCTAAGAAACATCCCACCATCATTTCTCCATTGTTTAAAAATGCAGGGAAAGTTTGCAAATTGGCATTATAATTAGTAGCTGGAGGGTACTTTTTTTTTGTGGGGTCGGTCAGGATGGGTGGTCAGGCCCTCTGTCAGATCGCTGGTTTGTTTTTATTATCCCCAGAGAAGAGTAGTGGGCATGTGTTTGGCAGGTGAAAAGTGCGGATTCTGTTTCAGAGAATTAAACAGGATCTGCATGGTCATCTCATTCCTTTAAGAATCCTTTGCTTCATCAGCTGGGATTCCACCATGTTTGTATATACTCCTCTATGCGTGGGCTCAGGTACCTGGCTTGTTCCAAGAAGTATGCTGGAGAGTTTTCAAATTAACCAGTACGTTGAAAATTATTTGCGGGTTTTCAGCGTTTCACCATAATTTTGATAACGTTTGTATGTGCCTCCAGAAACCCAAGAAGGCTGCGACGGACATAACTATCCTGAGGAGTAGCTGACTTGGTGTTGCCTATTTTTGTTAGTGGAGACAGACAAGAAGCCATTCTTCTAAGTATCATCCCACCACCCTTTTTCCATGTTTTAAAAGGCAGGGAAATTTTGCAAGTTAGCATTATAATTAGTAGCTGGAGGGTACGGTTTTTTTTTTTGTCTGGTCGATGTGGATGGTGGGGTCAGGCCCTCTGTCAGTTCGATCATTAGTTTTTATTATCCCCCGAGAGGAGAAGTGGGCATGTGTTTGGCAGGTGGAAAGGGCGGATTCTGTTTCAGAGAATTAACGATGATCCCCATGGTCATCCCGTTCCTTTAATAATCCTTTACTTCATCAGCTGGAAATCCACCATGGTTCTATATACTCCTCTTTGCGTGGGAACAGGTAACTGGCTTGTTCCAAGAAGTATGCCGCAGAGCTTTTCAATTAACCACTACGCTGAAAATTATTTGCAGGTGTTCAGCGTTTCACCATAATTGTGATAACGTTTGTTTGTGCCTCGTGAAACCCAAGAAGGCTGCGATGGACAAAACTATGCTGAGGCGTAGCTGACTTGGTGTTGCCTATTTTTGTTAGTGGAGACTGACAAGAATCCATTCTTCTAAGTATCATCTCACCATAATTTTTCCATTGTTTAAAAATGCAGGAAAATTTTGCAAGTTAGCATTATAATTAGTAGTTGGAGGGTACGGTTTTTTTTAGTGTGTGTGGTCGATGTGGATGTGTTGGTCAGGCCCTCTGTCAGTTCGCTGGTTTGTTTTTATTATCCCCAGAGAGGAGAAGTGGGTATTAGTATGGCAGGTGAAAACTGCGGATCTGTTTCAGAGAATTAAACAGGATCCGCATGGTAATCCCGTTCCTTTAAGAATCCTTTGCTTCATGAGCTGGGAATCCACCATGGTTCTATATACTTCTCTATGCGTGGGCACAGGAAACTGGCTTGTTCCAAGAAGTATGCCTCAGATCTTTTCAATTAACCAGTATGTTGAAAATCCTTTGCAGGTTTTCAGCGTTTCACCATAATTGTGATAACGTGTGTATGTGCCTACTGAAACCAAATATGGCTGCTACGGACATAACTATGCTGAGGCGTAGCTGACTTGGTGTTGCTTATTTTTGTCAGTGGAGACTGACAAGAAGCCATTCTTCTAAGTATCATCCCACCATCATTTCTCCATTGTTTAAAAATGCAGGGAAATATTGCAAATTGCCATTATAATTAGTAGCTGGAGGGTACTTTTTTTTTTTGTGGGCTCGGTGAGGATGGGTGTTCAGGCCCTCTGTCAGATCGCTGGTTTGTTTTTATTATCCCCAGAGAAGTGTAGTGGGCATGTGTTTGGCAGGTGAAAAGTGCGGATTCTGTTTCAGAGAATTAAACAGGATCCGCATGGTCATCTCATTCCTTTAAGAATCCTTTGCTTCATCAGCTGGGATTCCACCATGTTTCTATATACTCCTCTATGCGTGGGCACAGGTACCTGGCTTGTTCCAAGAAGTATGCTGGAGAGTTTTCAAATTAACCAGTACGTTGAAAATTATTTGCGGGTTTTCAGCGTTTCACCATAATTTTGATAACGTTTGTATGTGCCTTCTGAAACCCAAGAAGGCTGCGACGGACATAACTATGCTGAGGAGTAGCTGACTTGGTGTTGCTTATTTTTGTTAGTGGAGACAGACAAGAAGCCATTCTTCTAAGTATCATCCCACCACCATTTTTCCATTGTTTTAAAATGCAGGGAAATTTTGCAAGTTAGCATTATAATTAGTAGCTGGAGGGTACGGTTTTTTTTTGTGTGTGTGGTCGATGTGGATGGGGGAGTCAGGCCCTCTGTCAGTTCGCTGGTTAGTTTTTATTATCTCTAGAGAGGAGAAGTGGGCATGTGTTTGGCAGGTGAAAAGGGCGGATTCTGTTTCAGAGAATTAACGATGATCCCCATGGTCATCCCGTTCCTTTAATAATCGTTCACTTCATCAGCTGGAAATCCACCATGGTTCTATATACTCCTCTTTGCGTGGGAACAGGTACCTGGCTTGTTCCAAGAAGTATGCCGCAGAGCTTTTCAATTAACCACTACGTTGAAAATTATTTGCAGGTGTTCAGCGTTTCACCATAATTGTGATAACGTTTGTTTATGCCTCGTGAAACCCAAGAAGGCTGCGACGGACATAGCTATGCTGAGGAGTAGCTCACTTGGTGTTGCCTATTTTTGTTAGTGGAGACTGACAAGAAGCCATTCTTCTAAGTATCATCCCACCACGATTTTTCCATTGTTTTAAAATGCAGGGAAATTTTGCAAGTTAGCATTATTATTAATAGCGGGAGGGTACGGTTTTTTTTTTTGTGTGTGTGGTCGATGTGGATGGGGGGATCAGGCCCTCTGTCAGTTCGCTGGTTAGTTTTTATTATCCCCAGAGAGGAGAAATGGGCATGTGTTTGGCAGGTGAAAAGGGCGGATTCTGTTTCAGAGAATTAACGATGATCCCCATGGTCATCCCGTTCCTTTAATAATCCTTTACTTCATCAGCTGGAAATCCACCATGGTTCTATATACTCCTCTTTGTGTGGGAACAGGTAACTGGCTTGTTCCAAGAAGTATGCCGCAGAGCTTTTCATTTAACCACTAAGTTGAAAATTATTTTCAGGTGTTCAGCGTTTCACCATAATTGTGATAACGTTTGTTTGTGCCTCCTGAAACCCAAGAAGGCTGCGACGGATATAACTATGCTGAGGAGTAGCTGACGTGGTGTTGCCTATTTTTGCTAGTGGAGACTGACAAGAATCCATTCTTCTAAGTATCATCTCACCATCATTTTTCCATTGTTTAAAAATGCAGGAAAATTTTGCAAGTGAGCATTATAATTAGTAGCTGGAGGCTACGGTGTTTTTTGTTTTATTTTCCTGTGGGGTCGGTGTGGATGTGTTGGTCAGGCCCTCTGTCAGTTCGCTGGTTTGTTTTTATTATCCCCAGAGAGGAGAAGTGGGTATTAGTATGGCAGGTGAAAACTGCGGATCTGTTTCAGAGAATTAAACAGGATCCGCATGGTAATCTCGTTCCTTTAAGAATCCTTTGCTTCATGAGTTTGGAATCCACCATGGTTCTATATACTTCTCTATGCGTGGGCACAGGAAACTGGCTTCTTCCAAGAAGTATGCCTCAGAGCTTTTCAATTAACCAGTATGTTGAAAATCCTTTGCAGGTTTTCAGCGTTTCACCATAATTGTGATAACGTGTGTATGTGCCTACTGAAACCAAATATGGCTGCTACGGACATAACTATGCTGAGGCGTAGCTGACTTGGTGTTGCGTATTTTTGTCAGTGGAGACTGACAAGAAGCCATTCTTCTAAGTATCATCCCACCATCATTTCTCCATTGTTTAAAAATGCAGGGAAATTTTGCAAATTGGCATTATAATTAGTAGCTGGAGGGTACTTTTTTTTTTTTTGTGGGGTAGGTCAGGATGGGTGTTCAGGCCCTCTGTCAGATCGCTGGTTTGTTTTTATTATCCCCAGAGAAGAGTAGTGGGCATGTGTTGGGCAGGTGAAAAGTGCGGATTCTGTTTCAGAGAATTAAACAGGATCCGCATGGTCATCTCATTCCTTTAAGAATCCTTTGCTTCATCAGCTGGGATTCCACAATGTTTCTATATACTCCTCTATGCGTGGGCACAGGTACCTGGCTTGTTCCAAGAAGTATGCTGGAGAGTTTTCAAATTAACCAGTACGTTGAAAATTATTTGCAGGTTTTCAGCGTTTCACCATAATTTTGATAACGTTTGTATGTGCCTCCTGAAACCCAAGAAGGCTGCGACGGACATAACTATGCTGAGGAGTAGCTGACTTGGTGTTGCCTATTTTTGTTAGTGGAGACAGACAAGAAGCCATTCTTCTAAGTATCATCCCACCACGATTTTTCCATTGTTTTAAAAGGCAGGGAAATTTTGCAAGTTAGCATTATAATTAGTAGCTGGAGGGTACGTTTTTTTTTGTGTGTGATCGATGTGGATGGGGGGGTCAGGCCCTCTGTCAGTTCGATCGTTAGTTTTTATTATCCCCAGAGAGTAGAAGTGGGCATGTGTTTGGCAGGTGAAAAGGGCGGATTCTGTTTCAGAGAATTAACGATGATCCCCATGGTCATCCCATTCCTTTAATAATCCTTTACTTCATCAGCTGTAAATCCACCATGGTTCTATAAACTCCTCTTTGCGTGGGAACAGGTAACTGGCTTGTTCCAAGAAGTATGCCGCAGAGCTTTTCAATTAAGAGTACGTTGAAAATTATTTGCAGGTGTTCAGCGTTTCACCATAATTGTGATAACGTTTGTTTGTGCCTCCTGAAACCCAAGAAGGCTGCGACGGACATAACTATGCTGAGGAGTAGCTGACTTGGTGTTGCCTATTTTTCTTAGTGGAGACTGACAAGAAGCCATTCTTCAAAGTATCATCCCACCACCATTTTTCCATTGTTTTAAAATGCAGGGAAATTTTGCAAGTTAGCATTATAATTAGTAGCTGGAGGGTATGGTTTTTTTTTTGTGTGTGTGGTCGATGTGGATAGGGGGATTAGGCCCTCTGTCAGTTCGCTGGTTAGTTTTTATTATCCCCAGAGAGGAGAATTGGGCATGTGTTTGGCAGGTGAAAAGGGCGGATTCTGTTTCAGAGAATTAACGATGATCCCCATGGTCATCCCGTTCCTTTAATAATCCTTTACTTCATCAGCTGGAAATCCACCATAGTTCTATATACTCCTCTTTGCGTGGGAACAGGTAACTGGCTTGTTCCAAGAAGTATGCCGCAGAGCTTTTCAATTAACCACTACGTTGAAAATTATTTGCAGGTGTTCAGCACTTCACCATAATTGTGATAACTTTTCTTTGTGCCTCCTGAAACCCAAGAAGGCTGCGACGGACATAAATATGCTGAGGCGTAGATGACTTGGTTTTGCCTATTTTTGTTAGTGGAGACTGACAAGAAGCCATTCTTATAAGTATCATCTCACCATTATTTTTCCATTGTTTAAAAATGCTGGAAAATTTTGCAAGTTAGCATTATAATTAGTAGCTGGAGGCTACGGTGTTTTTTTTTTTTTTTCCTGTGGGTTCGGTGTGGATGTGTTGGTCACGACCTCTGTCCGTTCGCTGGTTTGTTTTTATTTTCCCCAGACAGGAGAAGTAGGTATTACTATGGCAGGTGAAAACTGCGGATCTGTTTCAGAGAATTAAACAGGATCCGCATGGTAATCCCGTTCCTTTAAGAATTCTTTGCTTCATGAGCTGGGAATTCCCCATGGTTCTATATACTTGTCTATGCGTGGGCACAGGAAACTGGCTTGTTCCAAGAAGTATGCCTCAGAGCTTTTCAATTAACCAGTATGTTGAAAATCCTTTGCAGGTTTTCAGCGTTTCACCATATTTGTGATAACATTTAATGTGCCTCCTGAAACCCAAGAAGGCTGCGACGGACATAACTATGCTGAGGCGTAGCTCACTTGGTTTTGCCTATTTTTGTTAGTGGAGACTGACAAGAATCCATTCTTCTAAGTATCATCTCACCATCATTTTTCCATTGTTTAAAAATGCAGGAAAATTTTGCAAGTTAGCATTATAATTAGTAGCTGGAGGCTACGGTGTTTTTTTTTTTTTTTCCTGTGGGGTCGGTGTCGATGTGTTGGTCAGGCCCTCTGTCAGTTCGCTGCGTAGTTTTTTTTATCCCCAGAGAGGAGAAGTGGGCATGTGTTTGCCAGGTGAAAAGGGCGGATTCTGTTTCAGAGAATTAACGATGATCCCCATGGTCATCCCGTTGCTTTAATAGCCCTTTACTTCATCAGCTGGAAATCCACCATGGTTCTATATACTCCTCTTTGCGTGGGAACAGGTAACTGGCTTGTTCCAAGAAGTATGCCGCAGAGCTTTTCAATTAACCAGTATGTTGAAAATCCTTTGCAGGTTTTCAGCGTTTCACCATAATTGTGATAACGTATGTATGCGCCTACTGAAACCAAATATGGCTGCTACGGACATAACTATGCTGAGGCGTAGCTGACTTGGTGTTTCCTATTTTTGTCAGTGGAGACTGACGAGAAGCCATTCTTCTAAGTATCATCCCACCATCATTTTTCCATTGTTTAAAAATGTAGGGAAATTTTGCAAGTTATCATTATAATTAGTAGCTGGAGGGTACTTTTTTTTTTTTGTGGGTTCAGTGTGGATGGGTTGGTCAGGCCATCTGTCAATTCACTGGTTTGTTTTTATTATCCACAGAGAGGAGAAGTGGGCATGTGTTTGGCAGGTAAAAAGGGCGGATTCTGTTTCAGAGAATTAAACAGGATCCACATGGTAATCTCATTCCTTTAAGAATCCTTTGCTTCATCAGCTGGGATTCCACCATGTTTCTATATACTCCTCTATGGGTGGGCACAGGTACCTGGCTTGTTCCAAGAAGTATGCTGGAGAGTTTTGAAATTAACCAGTACGTTGAAAATTATTTGCAGGTTTTCAGCGTTTCACCATAATTGTGATAACGTTTGTATGTGCCTCCTGAAACCCAAGAAGGCTGCGACGGACATAATTATGCTGAGGAGTAGCTGACTTGGTGTTGCCTATTTTTGTTAGTGGAGACAGACAAAAAGCCATTCTTCTAAGTGTCATCCCACCACCATTTTTCCATTGTTTTAAAATGCAGGGAAATTTTGCAAGTTAGCATTATAATTAGCAGCTGGAGGGTATGTTTTTTTTGTGTGTGTGTGTGGTCGATGTTGATAGGGGGGTCAGGCCCTCTGTCAGTTCGCTGGTTAGTTTTTATTATCCCCAGAGAGGAGAAGTGGGCATGTGTTTGGCAGGTGAAAAGGGCGGATTCTGTTTCAGAGAATTAACGATGATCCCCATGGTCATCCCTTTCCTTTAATAATCCTTTACTTCATCAGCTGGAAATCCACCATGGTTCTATATACTCCTCTTTGCGTGGGAACAGGTAACTGGCTTGTTCCAAGAAGTATGCTGCAGAGCTTTTCAATTAACCACTACGTTGAAAATTATTTGCAGGTGTTCAGCGTTTCACCATAATTGTGATAACGTTTGTTTGTGCCTCCTGAAACCCAAGATGGCTGCCACGAACATAACTATGGTGAGGCGTAGCTGACTTGGTTTTGCCTATTTTTGTTAGTGGAGACTGACAAGAATCCATTCTTCTAAGTATCATCTCACCATCATTTTTCCATTGTTTAAAAATGCAGGAAAATTTTGCAAGTTAGCATTATAATTAGTAGCTGGAGGCTACGGTGTTTTGTTTTTTTTTTTTCCTATGGGGTCGGTGTGGATGTGCTGGTCAGGCCCTCTGTCAGTTCGCTGGTTTGTTTTTATTATCCCCAGAGAGGAGAAGTGGGTATTAGTATGGCAGGTGAAAAGTGCGGATCTGTTTCAGAGAATTAAACAGGATCCGCATGGTAATCCCGTTCCTTTAAGAATCCTTTGCTTCATGAGCTGGGAATCCACCATGGTTCTATATACTTCTCTATGCGTGGGCACAGGAAACTGGCTTGTTCCAAGAAGTATGCCTCAGATCTTTTCAATTAACCAGTATGTTGAAAATCCTTTGCAGGTTTTCAGCGTTTCACCATAATTGTGATAACGTGTGTATGTGCCTACTGAAACCAAATATGGCTGCTACGGACATAAGTATGCTGAGGCGTAGCTGACTTGGTGTTGCCTATTTTTGTCAGTGGAGACTGACAAGAAGCCATTCTTCTAAGTATCATCCCACCATCATTTCTCCATTGTTTAAAAATGCAGGGAAATTTTGCAAATTGGCATTATAATTAGTAGCTGGAGGGTACTTTTTTTTTCTGGGGTCGGTCAGGATGGGTGTTCAGGCCCTCTGTCAGATCGCTGGTTTGTTTTTATTATCCCCAGAGAAGAGTAGTGGGCATGTGTTTGGCATGTGAAAAGTGCGGATTGTGTTTCAGAAAATTAAACAGGATCCGCATGGTCATCTCATTCCTTTAAGAATCCTTCGCTTCATCAGCTGGGATTCCACCATGTTTGTATATACTCCTCTATGCGTGGGCACAGGTACCTGGCTTGTTCCAAGAAGTATGCCGCAGAGCTTTCCAATTAACCACTACGTTGAAAATTATTTGCAGGTTTTCAGCGTTTCACCATAATTTTGATAACGTTTGTATGTGCCTCCTGAAACCGAATAAGGCTGTGACGGACATAACTATGCTGAGGAGTAGCTGACTTGGTGTTGCCTATTTTTGTTAGTGGAGACAGACAAGAAGCCATTCTTCTAAGTATCATCCCACCACGATTTTTCCATTGTTTTAAAATGCAGGGAAATTTTGCAAGTTAACATTATAATTAGTAGCTGGAGGGTACGGTTTTTTTTTTTTTTTTTTGTGGTCGATGTGGATGGGGGGGTCAGGCCCTCTGTCAGTTCGCTGGTTAGTTTTTATTATCCCCAGAGAGGAGAAGTGGGCATGTGTTTGGCAGGTGAAAATGGCGGATTCTGTTTCAGAGAATTAACGATGATGCCCATGGTCATCCCGTTCCTTTAATAATCCTTTACTTCATCAGCTGGAAATCCACCATGGTTCTATATACTCCTCTTTGCGTGGGAACAGGTAACTGGCTTGTTCCAAGAAGTATGCCGCAGAGATTTTCAATTAAGCAGTACGTTGAAAATTATTTGCAGGTGTTCAGCGTTTCACCATAATTGTGATAACGTTTGTTTGTGCCTCCTGAAACCCAAGAAGGCTGCGACGGACATAACTATGCTGAGGAGTAGCTGACTTGGTGTTGCCTATTTTTGTTAGTGGAGACTGACAAGAAGCCATACTTCTAAGTATCATACCACCATCATTTCTCCATTGTTTAAAAATGCAGGGAAATTTTGCAAATTGGCATTATAATTAGTAGCTGGAGGGAACTTTTTTTTTTGTGGGGTCGGTCAGGATGGGTGTTCTGGC
Source organism: Eulemur rufifrons (assembly GCF_041146395.1). NCBI lineage: Eukaryota > Metazoa > Chordata > Mammalia > Primates > Lemuridae > Eulemur > Eulemur rufifrons. The sequence goes on along the minus strand of NC_091003.1, from coordinate 27,120,634 downwards.
TTGTTCCAAGAAGTGTGCTGCAGAGCTTTTCAATTAACCACTACGTTGAAAATTATTTGCAGGTGTTCAGCGTTTAACCCTAACCAGAACCCCTAAAGATAACCCTGAACCCTATCCCTAACCCCAGCAGTAAACTTTAACCCTAAACCTAAGCCCAACCCGTAACCCTAATCCTATCCTTTTACCCTAAAACTAACCCCTAAACCTAACCCCTATGCCTCACCCTAACTCTAACCCCAATCCTAATTCTAACCATACCCCTTCATAAAACAATAACTCCTAACCGCTAACCCTAACACTAACCAAAAACCCTAATCACTAATCCCTAACCCTAACGCTTAACCTTTACCCTAACCATTAACCCTCACCCTAAATCTTAACACTGACCCTAACCTTAACCTTTAACTCTAAGCCTAACCCTTAACCCTACAGTAAGGAAGACCCTTAATGCTAATGGGATCCCTTATCCCTAACCCTAACACTACAGCTAAAAATAACCCTAACCTTGGATCCTTAAACCTAACCCCTAACACTTACTTTAACCCCAAACCCTAACCCTAATCCTAAGCATTAAACCTAACCCTATCTCTTAACCCTAACGCTAGCCCTTACCCTAACCCCTAGATCCAACCCTAAATCTAACCTACCGCCTAATCCTAACCTTAAGCCCTAATGCTAACACTAACCCTGAACCCTAAACCTACCCGTAACCCTTAACACTAACCCTATCCGTGAACCTTAACCCTGACCCTAACCATTACCCGCACCCAAGCATTTAACCCTGACCCTAACCCTAATCCTTAATGATAACCTTAACACTAAACCCTAACCCTAAGCCCAACACTTAACCCTATTCCTATCCCTTAACCCTAACCCTAACCCTAATGCTACCCCCTAAACGTAACCCTAACCGTGACCAGTAAACCTAACCCTAACCTCTAACACAAACCATAGCACATAACTCTAAACCTAAAACTAACCCTAACCCTAACCCTAACCCTAAACCCTAACTCTTAACCTTAACCCTAAGCGTTAACTGTCACGCTAACCTTTAATCCTAACCCTAATCCTAATCTTCAACCCTAAACCTAACACTTAACCCTAACCCTGTACCAAACCCTAACCCCTCATCTTAACCCTAACCGTAAACCTCAACCCTAAACCAAAGTGTAACCGTTAAACCTAAGAGTTACCTTTAACCCTAACCCTAATCCCTAACCCTAAGCCCTCACTCTAACACTAAACTTCATCCTTAACCCTAACCAGAATCCTAACCCTAAATCTCATTCTCAGACTTCTTGCTTTCTTAGAGTTTAGAAAGCCTGCAATCCTCCCATGCCATGCGTGAAAGGAGGCTCTACCACTGTGTCCTGCATGAAACCCACGGGCCCATACCCAGAGTATGATAGAGTGGGTTTCCGGGTACAATCCCAGCCCCCTAAACTCCCCCCGCCCGCCTAATGCAGACAGGGCCCGTGCGCTAAGCATAAACAATACCTTTAACAGATAACCCTAACCCTGAACATAACACCCAACCCTGTTCCTATTTCTCCCCTTAACACGTAAACCTCACCGTGCGCCTAACTTTAACCTCTTATCCTAACGTTAATGCATAACCCATTTCCTGAGAACAACCCCTATCCCATAATTCTAACCCTATCTCCTAGTCATCATTGTGACACCTAATCCCTAACCCTAATTCTAAACCGCAAACCCTAACCGGAATACTACCTACAACCCTAACACTGACAGTAACCCTTACTTCTAAGCCCAACGCTATGCCTAACAAAAACCCTAACCCTTGACCCTAACCCTTCACCCTAACCCCTAAGCCTTACCCTAACCCTTAACCCTAATCCTAATCCTAACCATTAAACCTAACCCTAGCTCTTAAAGCTAACCCTAAACCTTACCCTCACGACTACACCTAAACCTAACACTAACCTAACACCTAACGCTAACCAGAACCCCTAAAGCTAACCCTGAACCCTATCCCTAACCCCAGCAGTAAACTTTAACCCTAAACCTAAGCCCAACCCGTAACCCTAATCCTATCCTTTTACCCTAAAACTAACCCCTAAACCTAACCCCGATACCTCACCCTAACTCTAACCCCAATCCTAATTCTAACCATACCCCTTCATAAAACACTAACTCCTAACCGCTAACAATAACACGAACCAAAAACCCTAATCACTAATCCCTAACCCTACCGCTTAACCTTTACCCTAACCGTTAACCCTCACCTAAATCTTAACACTGACCCTAACCTTAACCTTTAACTCTAAGCCTAACCCTTAACCCTACAGTAAGGAAGACCCTTAATGCTAATGGGATCCCTTATCCCTAACCCTAACACTACAGCTAAAAATAACCCTAACCTTGGATCCTTAAACCTAACCCCTAACACTTACTTTAACCCCAAACCCTAACCCTAATCCTAAGCATTAAACCTAACCCTATCTCTTAACCCTAACGCTAGCCCTTACCCTAACGCCTAGATCTAACCCTAAATCTAACCTACCGCCTAATCCTAACCTTAAGCCCTAATGCTAACACTAACCCTGAACCCTAAACCTACCCGTAACCCTTAACACTAACCCTATCCGTGAACCTAAACCCTGACCCTAACCATTACCCGCACCCAAGCATTTAACCCTGACCCTAACCCTAATCCTTAATGCTAAGCTTAACACTAAACCCTAACCCTAAGCCCAACACTTAACCCTAATCCTATCCCTTAACCCTAAGCCTAACCCTAACCCTAATGCTAACCCCTAAACGTAACCCTGTGACCAGTAAACCTAACCCTAACCCCAACACAAACCATAGCACATAACTCTAACCCTAAATCTAACCCTAACCTTAACCCTAAACCCTAACTCTTAACCTTAACCCTTAGCGTTAACTCTCACGCTAACCTTTAATCCTAACCCTAATCCTAATCTTCAACCCTAAACCTAACACTTAACCCTAACCCTGTACCAAACCCTAACCCCTCATCTTAACCCTACCCGTAAACCTCAACCCTAAACCAAAGTGTAACCGTTAAACCTAAGAGTAACCTTTAACCCTAACCCTAATCCCTAACCCTAAGCCCTCACCCTAACACTAAACTTCATCCTTAACCCTAACCAGAATCCTAACCCTAAATCTATTTCTCAGACTTCTTGCTTTCTTAGAGTTTAGAAAGCCTGCAATCCTCCCATGCCATGCGTGAAAGGAGGCTCTACCACTGTGTCCTGCATGAAACCCATGGGCCCATACCCAGAGTATGATAGAGTGGGTTCCCGGGTACAATCCCAGCCCCCTAAACTCCCCCCGCCCGCCTAATGCAGACAGGGCCCGTGCGCTAAGCATAAACAATACCTTTAACAGATAACCCTAACCCTGAACATAACACCCAACCCTGTTCCTATTTCTCCCCTTAACACGTAAACCTCACCGTGCGCCTAACTTTAACCTCTTATCCTAACGTTAATGCATAACCCATTTCCTGAGAACAACCCCTATCCCATAATTCTAACCCTATCTCCTAGTCATCACTGTGACACCTAATCCCTAACCCTAATTCTAAACCGCTAACCCTAACCATACCACTACCTACAACCCTAACACTGACAGTAACCCTTACTTCTAACCCCAACGCTATGCCTAACAAAAACCCTAACCCTTGACCCTAACCCTTCACCCTAACCCCTAAGCCTTACCCTAACCCTTAACCCTAATCCTAATCCTAACCATTAAACCAAACCCTAGCTCTTAAAGCTAACCCTAAACCTTACCCTCACGACTAGACCTAACCCTGACACTAACCTAACACCTAACGCTAACCAGAACCCCTAAAGCTAACCCTGAACCCTATCCCTAACCCCAGCAGTAAACTTTAACCCTAAACCTAAGCCCAACTCGTAACCCTAATCCTATCCTTTTACCCTAAAACTAACCCCTAAACCTAACCCCTATACCTCACCCTAACTCTAACCCCAATCCTAATTCTAACCATACCCCTTCATAAAACACTAACTCCTAACCGCTAACAATAACACTAACCAAAAACCCTAATCATTAATCCCTAACCCTAACGCTTAACCTTTACCCTAACCGTTAACCCTCACCCTAAATCTTAACACTGACCCTAACCTTAACCTTTAACTCTAAGCCTAACCCTTAACCCTACAGTAAGGAAGACCCTTAATGCTAATGGGATTCCTTATCCCTAACCCTAACACTACAGCTAAAAATAACCCTAACCTTGGATCCTTAAACCTAACCCCTAACACTTACTTTACCCCAAACCCTAACCCTAATCCTAAGCATTAAACCTAACCCTATCTCTTAACCCTAACGCTAGCCCTTACCCTAACGCCTAGATCTAACCCTAAATCTAACCTACCGCCTAATCCTAACCTTAAGCCCTAATGCTAACACTAACCCGGAACCCTAAACCTACCCGTAACCCTTAACACTAACCCTATCCGTGAAACTAAACCCTGACCCTAACCATTACCCGCACCCAAGCATTTAACCCTGACCCTAACCGTAATCCTTAATGCTATCCTTAACACTAAACCCTAACCCTAAGCCCAACACTTAACCCTAATCCTATCCCTTAACCCTAACCCTAACCCTAACCATAATGCTACCCCCTAAACGTAACCCTAACCGTGACCAGTAAACCTAACCCTAACCTCTAACACAAACCATAGCACATAACTCTAACCCTAAAACTAACCCTAACCCTAACCCTAACCCTAAACCCTAACACTTAACCTGAACCCTTAGCGTTAACTCTCACACTAACCTTTAATCCTAACCCTAATCCTAATCTTCAACCCTAAACCTAACACTTAACCCTAACCCTGTACCAAACCCTAACCCCTCATCTTAACCCTAACCGTAAACCTCAACCCTAAACCAAAGTGTAACCGTTAAACCTAAGAGTAACCTTTAACCCTAACCCTATTCCCTAACCCTAAGCCCTCACCCTAACACTAAGCTTCATCCTTAACCCTAACCATAACCCTAACCCTAAATCTAATTCTCCGACTTCTTGCTTTCTTAGAGTTTAGAAAGCCTGCAATCCTCCCATGCCATGCGTGAAAGGAGGCTCTGCCACAGTGTCCTGCATGAAACCCAGAGGCCCATACACTGCGTGCGGTAGAGTGGGTTCCCAGCGACCATCACAGACACCAAACTTTGCCTCCTAGGCCATACAGGGCCCGTGCCCTAAGCATGAACCCTACGCCTCACCCATATGCCTAACCCACAACATAACACCTAACCCTGATCCTACTGCTCACCTTAACAGGTAAACCTCACCATAACCCTAACTTTAACCCCATATCTTAACGTTAATGCATGACACCCTGAGAACAAGCCCTATACCGTCATTATAACCCTACCTCCTAGCTATAACTGTAACACCTAATCCCTAATTCTGAAACGCCAACCCTAACCTTAACCCGACCAACAACACTAACACTAACCCTAACCCCTTACCCTAACCCTACGCCTAAAAGTAACCCTAACCGTTGATCCTTCGTCATAACCGCTAACCTTAACCCTAACCCTTAACCCTATTCCCAATCCTAACCATTAAACAGAACCCTAACTCTTAACCCTAACCTTAACCTTTACCCTAATGCCTAGAGATCTAACCCCAACACTGACCTACAGTTAACACTAACCCCAATCCCTAATGCTAACCTTAAACCTGAACCAAGCTCCTAACCCTTAACCCTAACACTATCCCTAACCCCTAAGCCTAACCCCAACTGTTAACCCTCTAACCCTCACCCTGAATCCTAACCCTATCCCTTAACCCTAACCCCTAACCCTAACGCTAACTCCAACCCTAAACCTTACCCTGGCCCCCTAACCCAGACTTAACACCTTACCCCTAACACTAACTCTAACCCTAACCACTAATCCCTAGCACCTAACCCTGACTCGACACCTAACCCCTAACACGAAAAACCCTAACCCCAACCCCAACCCTAATTCTCACACTACTTCCATTCCCAGAGTGAAGCAAGCCTACAATACAGCCATGCCATGTGTGAGATGAGGCTCCGCCTGAGTCCTGCATGGAGGTCCTGTCCCAAGGCCCAGGGAATGATGTTGTGCTTTCGTGGTGACTCCGACCGCACCCCTCTCACCGTAGATTAACCAGGTCCTGTGCCCTTAAACTGACCGCTTAAGCTAAGCCCTAACACCAACGCTAACCCCTGACCCTGAACCTAAGCCCTGAGCCTAAAGCCCAACATTAACTCTAGACCCTTACCCTAAACCTAATCCCTAACCCTAATGCTAACCCCTAAACCGAACCCTAACCGTGAACAGTAAACTTAACCCTAACCCCTAACACAAACCATAGCACATAACTCTAACCCTAAATCTAACCCTAAGCCTAACCGTAAACCCTAACTCTTAACCTTAACCCTAAGCGTTAACTCTCACGCTAACCTTTAATCCTAACCCTAATCCTAATCTTCAACCCTAAACCTAACACTTAACCCTAAACGTCTACCAAACCTTAACCCCTCCTCTTAACCCTAACCGTAAACCTCAACCCTAAACCAAACTGTAACCGTTAAACCTAAGAGTAACCTTTAACCCTAACCCTAATCCCTAACCTTAAGCCCTCACCCTAACACTAAACTTCATCCTTAACCCTAACCCTAAATCTAATTCTCAGACTTCTTGCTTTCTTAGAGTTTAGAAAGCCTGGAATCCTCCCATGCTTGCGTGAAAGGAGGCTCTGCCACAGTGTCCTGCATGAAACCCAGAGGCCCATACACTGCGTGCGGTAGAGTGGGTTCCCAGCGACCATCACAGACACCAAACTTTGCCTCCTAGGCCATACAGGGCCCGTGCCCTAAGCATGAACCCTACGCCTCACCCATATGCCTAACCCACAACATAACACCTAACCCTGATCCTACTGCTCACCTTAACAGGTAAACCTCACCATAACCCTAACTTTAACCCCATATCTTAACGTTAATGCCTGACACCCTGAGAACAAGCCCTATACCGTCATTATAACCCTACCTCCTAGCTATAACTGTAACACCTAATCCCTAATTCTGAAACGCCAACCCTAACCTTAACCCGACCAACAACACTAACACTAACCCTAACCCCTTACCCTAACCCTACGCCTAAAAGTAACCCTAACCGTTGATCCTTCGTCATAACCCCTAACCTTAACCCTAACCCTTAACCCTATTCCCAATCCTAACCATTAAACAGAACCCTAACTCTTAACCCTAACCCTAACCTTTACCCTAATGCCTAGAGATCTAACCCCAACACTGACCTACAGTTAACACTAACCCCAACCCCTAATGCTAACCTTAAACCTGAACCAAGCTCCTAACCCTTAACCCTAACACTATCCCTAACCCCTAAGCCTAACCCCAACTGTTAACCCTCTAACCCTCACCCTGAATCCTAACCCTATCCCTTAACCCTAACCCCTAACCCTAACGCTAACTCCAACCCTAAACCTTACCCTGGCCCCCTAACCCAGACTTAACACCTTACCCCTAACACTAACTCTAACCCTAACCACTAATCCCTAGCACCTAACCCTGACTCGAAACCTAACCCCTAACACGAAAAACCCTAACCCCAACCCCAACCCTAATTCTCACACTACTTCCATTCCCAGAGTGAAGCAAGCCTACAATACAGCCATGCCATGTGTGAGATGAGGCTCCGCCTGAGTCCTGCATGGAGGTCCTGTCCCAAGGCCCAGGGAATGATGTTGTGCTTTCGTGGTGACTCAGACCGCACCCCTCTCACCGTAGATTAACCAGGTCCTGTGCCCTTAAACTGACCGCTAAAGCTAAACCCTACCACCAACGCTAACCCCTGACCCTGAAACTAAGCGCCGAGTCTAAAGCCCAACATTAACTCTAGACCCTTACCCTAAACCTAATCCCTAACCCTAATGCTAACCCCTAAACCAAACCCTAACCGTGAACAGTAAACCTAACCCTAACACAAACCATAGCACATAACTCTAACCCTAAATCTAACCCTAAGCCTAACCGTAAACCCTAACTCTTAACCTTAACCCTAAGCGTTAACTCTCACGCTAACCTTTAATCCTAACCCTAATCCTAATCTTCAACCCTAAACCTAACACTTAACCCTAAACGTCTACCAAACCCTTACCCCTCATCTTAACCCTAACCGTAAACCTCAACCCTAAACCGAACTGTAACCGTTAAACCTAAGAGTAACCTTTAACCCTAACCCTAATCCCTAACCTTAAGCCCTCACCCTAACAGTAAACTTCATCCTTAACCCTAACCATAATCCTAACCCTAAATCTAATTCTCAGACTTCTTGCTTTCTTAGAGTTTAGAAAGCCTGCAATCCTCCCATGCCATGCGTGAAAGGAGGCTCTACCACTGTGTCCTGCATGAAACCCACGGGCCCATACCCAGAGTATGATAGAGTGGGTTCCCGGGTACAATCCCAGCCCCCTAAACTCCCCCCGCCCGCCTAATGCAGACAGGGCCCGTGCGCTAAGCATAAACAATACCTTTAACAGATAACCCTAACCCTGAACATAACACCCAACCCTGTTCCTATTTCTCCCCTTAACACGGTAACCTCACCGTGCGCCTAACTTTAACCTCTTATCCTAACGTTAATGCATAACCCATTCCCTGAGAACAACCCCTATCCCATAATTCTAACCCTATCTCCTAGTCATCACTGGAACACCTAATCCCTAACCCTAATTCTAAACCGCTAACCCTAACCGGAATCCTACCTACAACCCTAACACTGACAGTAACCCTTACTTCTAACCCCAACGCTATGCCTAACAAAAACCCTAACCCTTCACCCAAACCCCTAAGCCTTACGCTAACCCTTCACCCTAATCCTAATCCTAACCATTAAACCTAACCCTAGCTCTTAAAGCTAACCCTACACCTTACCCTCACGACTAGACCTAACCCTGACACTAACCTAACACCTAACCCTAACCAGAACCCCTAAAGCTAACCCTGAACCCTATCCCTAACCCTAGCAGTAAACTTTAACCCTAAACCTAAGCCCGACCCATAACCCTAATCCTATCCTTTTACCCTAAAACTAACCCCTAAACCTAACCCCTATACCTAACCCTAACTGTAACCCCAATCCTAATTCTAACCATACCCCTTCATAAAACACGAACTCCTAACCTCTAACCCTAACACTAACCAAAAACCCTAATCGCTAATCCCTAACCCTAACGCTTAACCTTTACCCTAACCGTTAACCCTCACCCTAATTCTTAACACTGACCCTAACCTTAACTTTTAACTCTAAGCCTAACCCTTTACCCTACAGTAAGGAAGACCCTTAATGCTAATGGGATCCCTTTTCCCTAACCCTAACACTACAGCTAAAAATAACCCTAACCTTTGATCCTTAAACCTAACCCCTACACTTACTTTAATCCCAAACCCTAACCCTAATCCTAAGCATTAAACCTAACCATATCTCTTAAACCTAACTTTAGCCCTTACCCTAACGCCTAGATCTAACTCTAAATCTAACCTCCCGCCTAATCCTAACCTTAAGCCCTAATGCTAACGCTAACCCTGAACCCTAAACCTACCCGTAACCCTTAACACTAACCCTATCCGTGAACCTTAACCTTGACCCTAACCATTACCCACACCCAAGCATTTAAAGCTGACCCTAACCCTAATCCTTAATGATAAACCTAACACTAAACCCTAACCCTAAGCCCAACACTTAACCCTAATCCTATCCCTTAACCCTAACCCTAATGCTAACCCCTAAACGTAACCCTAACCGTGTACAGTAAACCTAACCCTAACCTCTAACACAAAGCATAGCACATAACTCTAAACCTAAAACTAACCCTAACCCTAACCCTAACCCTAAACCCTAACTCTTAACCTTAACCCTAAGCGTTAACTCTCACGCTAACCTTTAATCCTAACACTAATCCTAATCTTCAACCCTAAACCTAACACTTAACCCTAACCCTGTACCAAACCCTAACCCCTCATCTTAACCCTAACCGTAAACCTCAACCCTTAACCAAAGTGTAACCGTTAAATCTAAGAGTAACCTTTAACCCTAACCGTAATCCCTAAGCCTAAGCCCTCACCCTAACACTAAACTTCATCCTTAACCCTAACCATAACCCTAACCCTAAATCTAATTCTCAGAGTTCTTGCTTTCTTAGAGTTTAGAAAGCCTGCAATCCTCCCACGCCATGCGTGAAAGGAGGCTCTGCCACAGTGTCCTGCATGAAACCCAGAGGCCAATACACTGCGTGCGGTAGAGTGGGTTCCCAGCGACCATCACAGACACCTAACTTTGCCTCCTAGGGCATACAGGGCCCGTGCCCTAAGCATAAACCCTACCTCTCACCCATAAGCCTAACCCACAACATAACACCTAACCCTGATCCTACTGCTCACCTTAACAGGTAAACCTCACCATAACCCTAACTTTAACCCCATATCTTAACGTTAATGCCTGACACCCTCAGAACAAGCCCTATACCGTCATTATAACCCTACCTCCCAGCTATAACCGTAACACCTAATCCCTAATTCTGAAGCGCCAACCCTAACCTTAACCCGACCAACAACACTAACACTAACCCTAACCCCTTACCCTAACCCTACGCCTAAAAGTAACCCTAACCGTTGATCATTCGTCATAACCCCTAACCTTAACCCTAACCCTTAACCCTATTCCCAATCCTAACCATTAAACAGAACCCTAACTCTTAACCCTAACCCTAACCTTTACCCTAATGCCTAGAGATCTAACCCCAACACTGACCTACAGTTAACACTAACCCCAACCCCTAATGCTAACCTTAAACCTGAACCAAGCTCCTAACCCTTAACCCTAACACTATCCCTAACCCCTAAGCCTAACCCCAACTGTTAACCCTCTAACCCTCACCCTGAATCCTAACCCTATCCCTTAACCCTAACCCCTAACCCTAACGCTAACTCCAACCCTAAACCTTACCCTGGCCCCCTAACCCAGACTTAACACCTTACCCCTAACACTAACTCTAACCCTAACCACTAATCCCTAGCAGCTAACCCTGACTCGAAACCTAACCCCTAACACGAAAAACCCTAACCCCAACCCCAACCCTAATTCTCACACTAATTCCATTCCCAGAGTCAAGCAAGTCTACAATATATCCATGCCATGTGTGAGATGAGGCTCCGCCTGAGTCCTGCATGTAGGTCCTCTCCCAAGGCCCAGGGAATGATTTTGTGGTTTCGTGGTGACTCCGACCGCACCCCTCTCACCGTAGATTAACCAGGTCCTGTGCCCTTAAACTGAGCGCTAAAGCTAAGCCCTACCACCAACGCTAACCCCTGACACTGAACCTAAGCCCCGAGCCTAAAGCCCAACATTAAGTCTAGACCCTTACCCTAAACCTAATCCCTAACCCTAATGCTAACCCCTAAACCCAACCCTAACCATGAACAGTAAACCTAACCCTAACCCCTAACACAAACCATAGCACATAACTCTAACCCTAAATCTAACCCTAAGCCTAACCGTAAACCCTAACTCTTAACCTTAACCCTAAGCGTTAACTCTCACGCTAACCTTTAATCCTAACCCTAATCCTAATCTTCAACCCTAAACCTAACACTTAACCCTAAACGTCTACCAAACCCTAACCCCTCATCTTAACCCTAACCGTAAACCTCAACCCTAAACCAAACTGTAACCGTTAAACCTAAGAGTAACCTTTAACCCTAACCCTAATCCCTAACCTTAAGCACTCACCCTAACACTAAACTTCATCCTTAACCCTAACCATAATGCTAACCCTAAATCTAATTCTCAGACTTCTTGCTCTCTTAGAGTTTAGAAAGCCTGCCATCCTCCCATGCCATGCGTGAAAGGAGGCTCTACCACTGTGTCCTGCATGAAACCCACGGGCCCATACCCAGAGTATGATAGAGTGGGTTCCCGGGTACAATCCCAGCCCCCTAAACTCCCCCCGCCCGCCTAATGCAGAAAGGGCCCGTGCGCTAAGCATAAACAATACCTTTAACAGATAACCCTAACCCTGAACATAACACCCAACCCTGTTCCTATTTCTCCCCTTAACACGTAAACCTCACCGTGAGCCTAACTTTAACCTCTTATCCTAACGTTAATGCATAACCCATTCCCTGAGAACAACCCTTATCCCATAATTCTAACCCTATCTCCTAGTCATCACTGGTACACCTAATCCCTAACCCTAATTCTAAACCGCTAACCCTAACCGGAACCCTACCTACAACCCTAACACTGACAGTAACCCTTACTTCTAACCCCAACGCTATGCCTAACAAAAACCCTAACCCTTCACCCAAACCCCTAAGCCTTACGCTAACCCTTAACCCTAATCCTAATCCTAACCATTAAACCTAACCCTAGCTCTTAAAGCTAACCCTAAACCTTACCCTCACGACTAGAACTAACCCTGACACTAACCTAACACCTAACCCTAACCAGAACCCCTAAAGCTAACCCTGAACCCTATCCCTAACCCTAGCAGTAAACTTTAACCCTAAACCTAAGCCCGACCCATAACCCTAATCCTATCCTTTTACCCTAAAACTAACCCCTAAACCTAACCCCTATACCTAACCCTAACTCTAACCCCAATCCTAATTCTAACCATACCCCTTCATAAAACACGAACTCCTAACCGCTAACCCTAACACTAACCAAAAACCCTAATCGCTAATCCCTAACCCTAACGCTTAACCTTTACCCTAACCGTTAACCCTCACCCTAATTCTTAACACGGACCCTAACCTTAACCTTTAACTCTAAGCCTAACCCTTAACCCTACAGTAAGGAAGACCCTTAATGCTAATGGGATCCCTTTTCCCTAACCCTAACACTACAGCTAAAAATAACCCTAACCTTTGATCCTTAAACCTAACCCCTAACACTTACTTTAACCCCAAACCCTAACCCTAATCCTAAGCATTAAACCTAACCCTATCTCTTAACCCTAACCCTAGCCCTTACCCTAACGCTTAGATCTAACCCTAAATCTAACCTCCTGCCTAATCCTAACCTTAAGCCCTAATGCTAACTCTAACCCTCAACCCTAAACCTACCCATAACCCTTAACACTATCGCTATCTGTAAACCTTAACCCTGACCCTAACCATTACCCGCACCCAAGCATTTAACCCTGACCCTAACCCTAATCCTTAGTGATAACGCTAACACTAAACCCTAACCCTAAGCCCAACACTTAACCATAATACTATCCTTTAACCCTAAGCCTAACCCTAACCCCTAACGCTAAACCTAACCCTAACCGCAACCCTAACCCTCAATCTTGAAACTTACCATTAACCCTGACACTAACCCTTAACCCTAACCCTACTCCTAATCCTTATCCATAAGGCTAATACTGAAGCCTAACCCTGTGCCAAACGCTAAACCCAAACCTTAACCCTAACCCTGAATCTTAAACGTAAACCTAACTGTAACTGTTAAACCTAACACTAACATTTAACCCTAACACCTAACCCTAAGACTCCACCCTAACACTAATCTTCATCCCTAAACATTACCATAATCCTACCCCTAAATCTAATTCTCAGACTTCTTGCTTTCTCAGAGTTTAGAAAGCCTACAATCCTCCCATGCCATGAGTTAATGGGTGCTCTGCCACTGTGTCCTGCATGAAACCCAGGAATCCACACCCAGCGTTCAATAGAGTGTGTTCCCGGGGACAATCCTATCCCCCTAATCCCCGCCCACCGCCCAGTGCAGACAGGGCCTGTACGCTAAGTATAAGCACTGCCCCTAACAAATAACCCTCACCCTGAACATAACACCTAACCATGATCCTATTCCTAAACGTAAACCATAAACCTCCCCGTAATGCTAACTTATCCCCTTAAATTAACGTTAATGCATAACACCCTGAGAAGAAGCCCTATCCCATAATTCTAATCCTAAACCATAGTCATAACCATAACACCTCATCCCTATTTCTAAAATGAAAACCCTAACTTTCACCCTACCACAACCCTAACCCTAACCCTATCCCCTAACCCTAAGCCCTCACCCTATCACTAATCTTCATCCCTAAACCGTGCCATAATTTTAACCCTAAATCTAATTCTCAGACTTCTTGTTTTCTCAGAGTTTTGAAAGCCTACAATCCTACTAAGCCATGCATGAAAGCCGGCTCTGCCACAGTGCCCGGCATGAAACCGAGAGTCCCATACACTGCGTGGGATAGAGTGTGTTCTCAGCGACCATCACAGACTCCTAACTTCACCTCCTAGTGCATACAGGGCCCATGCCCTAAGCATAAACCCTACCCGTCACCCATAACCCTAACTCAGAACATAACACCTAACCCTGATCCTACTGCTCACCTCAACACGTAAACCTCACCGTAACCCTAAGTTCAACCCCTTATCTTAACGTTAATGCATGACACCCTGAGAACAAGCCTATACTGTAATTCTAACCCTAACTCCTAGCCATAACCATAACACCTAATCCCTAATTCTGAAACGCCAACCCTAACCTTAACCCTACCAACACTAACCCTAACCCTAACTCTTAACCATAACACTAACCTTTACCCTAATGCCTAGAGATTTAACCCCAACACTGACCTACAGTTACACTAAACCTACCCTCTAATGCTAACCTTAAACCTGAACCATAAACCTAACCCTTAACCCTAACCCTATCCCTAACCCACTTACCCTAACTCTAACTGTTAACCCTCACCCTAACCCTCAACCCTGACCCTAACCTTAAACCTTAATCCTAACCATGCGTGAGATGAGCCTCTGCCTTTGTCCTGCATGACAGTTGAAGCCCAACACCCAAGGTACAATGAAGTGGGGACGCAGCCTTGCTCCACATCCACAGTGCCCCGTACGTTAGACAGGGCCCGTGCCCTAACACACACCATTAAACGTAAGCCCTAACCCTATCACTAAACCAAACCCTTAGTAAGCCCTGAATCTAACTCCTAACAGTAACCCTAATCCCTGACCCTTACTCTTGCCTCTCACCCTAAACCTAAACCCAACCACTAAACATAATCCTAATCTCTAACCCTAACAGTAATCCTAACCCTAATTCTAACCTAAAACCCTAACCCCTAAACCTAATCCTAGTCCCTAACACCTAACCTTACCCTAAACCCAATTCCAATTCTCAGACTTCTTCAATTCAAAAACTTAAAAAAGCCTACAATCCACCAATGCCGTGTCTGAGATGAGGGTCCGCCCCTATGTCCTGCATGACAGGCAGGCGCCAATGCCCAGGGTACTATGGAGTGGGGTCCGGGGGTCTGGAGGCTTGCTAAACTCCAGTTTGGAAGAATTGCTATAGTCATATATAGGGATGCTTACATTTACTGATAGAAAGCAACTATTGGTGTGTGATTTGTAGGCTTGCCTTACTCTAGTTTGGATGAAGAAGCTGAATCATATATAGGAATATTAGCTTTGAGTTAGAGGAAGCATCTATGGGGGGTGCTTTTTTGGCTTGTTAAACTCTGATTTGGAAGAAGTTCGAGAGTCTTATATAGGAACGATATCATTCATTCAGAGAAAGCAATTATAGGGAGTTGGTTTGTAGGCTTGCTAAGCTCTAGTTTGGAGGAAGGCGAGAGTCATATATAGGAACGCTTACATTCACATAAAGCATCTACGGGGGGACGGTTTCTAGGCTTCCTAAACTCTAGCTTGGAAAAAGAGGACAGTTATGTATAGGAACTCTCGGCGGGGGATTTGTAGCATTGCTAAAATCTTAGATTGGAAAAGTTGCGAGAGTCATACATAGGAATGTTAACATTCACTCAATGAAAGCAACTATAAGGGGTGCTTTCCAGGCTGGCTACACTCTAATTTGGAAAAAGTGCGACAGTCATATATAGGAAGGCTTATATTCACTCAGACAAAGCAATTATGTGTAGGTGTATAGTAGGCATGCTAACTCTAGTTTGGAAAATTTCGAGAGCCATGTATAGGAAAGCTTACAGTAACTTAGAGAAAGCAACAAACGGGGGTGGAGTGTAGGCTTGCTAAACTCTAGTTTGGAGGAAGTGCCATAGTCCTATATAGGAACGCTTAAATTCGTTCAGAGAAAACAGCTGTCTGGGATTGGTTTGTAGACATAACTCAAGTTTGGAAGAAGTGCGAGAGACATATATAGGAATGTTTACATTGACTCAAAGAAAGCAACTATGGGGGAGTGTTATTTTGGCATGCCAGATGCTAGTTAGGAAGAAGTACAAGACTCATATATAGGAACGCTTACATTCACACACCGAGAGCAACTACGGAGTAGTGTCAGGTAGACATGTTAAAGTCTAGCTTGGGAGAAGTTCCAGAGTCCTATATAGGAAAGGTAACAGCCACTTTGAAAAAGCAAGTCTTGGCGGGTGGTTTGTAGGCCTGCAAAACCCTGTTTTGGTTGAAGTGTGAGAGTCATATATGAGAACGCTTACATTCCCTCAGAGAAAGCAACGATGGGGTTGTTTGTAGGCTTACTAAACTGCAGTTTGGAAGAAGCACGAGAATCACATATAGGAACACATACATTTTGACGCACTGAAAGTAACTATGGGGTGGTGTTTTATAGGCATGCTAAACTCTAGTTTGGACGAAGTTTGAGAATCACATATAAGAAAGCTTACAGTCACTTAGAGAAAGCAAATCTCTGGGTGTGGAATGTAGGCCTGCTAAACTCTATTTTGGTTGAAGTGTGAGAGTCATATATGGGAACGCTTACATTCACTCAGAGAAAACAACGTTTGGGTGGTGGTTTGTAGGGCATACTAAACTGTAGTTTGGAAGAAGTACGAGAGTCCTATATAGGAACACTTACATTCACGCAGAGAAAGCACTTATAGCGTCAGGTTTTGTAGGCATGCTAAACTGCAGTTTGGAAGAAGTTGGAGAACCTTATACAGGAATGATTACCATCACCTACGGAAAGCAACTCTCGGGAGATTGTTTGTACACATGCTAAACTCTAATTTGGATGAAGTGTGAGAGTCAAACATGGGACCGCTTACATACCCTCAGAGAAACAACATTGGGCTGGTTTTTGTAGGCATACTAATTAGTTTGGAAGAAGTACGAGAATGATATTTGGGAACGCTTACATTCACCCAGAGAAAGCAACTACGGGGTGGTGTTTTGTAAGCATGCTATAGTTTGGAAGAAGTTCTAAACCTGAACAGTCACTTAGAGAAAGCAACTCTTGGTGGGTGATTTTTAGGTCTGCTAAATTGTATTTTGAAAGAAGTACCAGAGTCATATATACTAATGCTTACATTCATGCAAAGAAAAAACTATGGGGTGATGTTTTGTGGGCATGTTAACCTGTAGTTTGGAAGAAGTTGGAGAGTCTTATTTAGGAAAGCTTACAGTCACCTAGAGAAAGCAACTCTCGGGAGATCCTTTCTTGGCCTGCAAAACTCTACTTTGGATCAATTGTGAGAGTCAAACATGGGAATGCTTTCATTCATTCAGAGAACGCAACGTTTGGGTGGTGGTTTGTAGGCATTCTAAACTGTATTTTGGAGGAAGTACGAGAGTCATATATCTGAACGCTTACATTCAGGCATAGACAGCAACTCTGGGGTCGTATTTTGTTGGCATGGTAAACTGTGGTTTGGAAGAAGTTTGAGAGTCTTATATAGGAAAGATTACAGCGACACAGAGAAAACAGCTCTCGGAAGTTTATTGGTAGACCTGCTAAACTCTAATTTGGATGAAATGTGAGAATGCTTGCATTCATTCACTCAGAGAAAGAAACATTATCGTGATGGTTTGAAGGCATAATAAATGTAGTTGGGAAGAAATAGGAGAGTCATATATATGAACGGTTACATTCACGCAGAGAACGCAACTGTGGGGTGGCGCAGGTATGCATGTTAATCTGTAGTTTGGAGGAAGTGCGAGAGTCATATCTGGGGAAAATTACAGTCACTTAGAGAAAGGAACCATTTTGGGCTGGTTTGTAGATCTGCTAAATTCTATTTTGGAAACAGAGTGTGAGTCATATATGGGAACGCTTATGTTCACTCAGAGAAAGCAACCACGGTGTGGTGTTTTGTTGGCATGCTGTAGTTTGAAAGAAGTTGGAGATTCTTATATAGGAAAGTTTACAGTCACCTAGAGAAAGCAACTCACGGGGTGTGGTTTGTAGGCCTGCTAAACTCTAATTTAGATGAAGTGAGAGAGGCATATATATGAACGCTTATATTGATGCAGAGAAAGTAACTATGGGGTGGTGTTTTGTAGGCATGCTAAAATATAATTTGGAAGAAGTTCGAAAGCTGACAGTCACTTAGAGAAAGGAACTCTCAGCGGTTCATTTTTCGGTCTGCTAAATTGTATTTTGAAAGAAGTACCAGAGTCATATATACAAACGCTTACATTCATGCAGAGAAAGCAACTGTGGGGTGGTGTTTTCTAGGCATGCTAAACTCTAGTTTGGACGAAGTTTGAGAATCACATATAAGAAAGCTTAGAGTCACTTAGAGAAAGCAAATCTCTGGTGTGGAATGTAGGCGTGCTAAACTCTATTTTGGTTTCAGAGTGAGAATCATATATGGGAAGGCTTACATTCACTCAGAGAAAGCTACGATGATGTGGTGGTTTGTAGGCATACTAAACTCTAGTTTGGAAGAAGTAGGAGAATCATATATGGGAACACTTACATTCATGCAGAGAAAGCAATTATGGGGTGGATTTTTTGTAGCCATGCTAATCTCTATTTTGCAAGAAGTTAAAGAGTAATATATAGGAAAGCGTACCGTCATTTATAGAAACCAACTTTCGGGGGATGGTTTGTAGGCCTGCAAAACTCTACTTTGGAAGAAGGGGGAGAGTCATATTGGGGACTGCGTACATTCACTCAGAGAAATCAACGATGGGGTTGTGGTTTGTAGGCATACTAAACTCTAGTTTGGAAGAAGTACGAGAATCATATATAGGAACGCTTACATTCATGCAGAGAAAGCAACTATGGAGTGATGTTTGTATGCCTACTAAACTATAGTTTGGGGGATGTTCGAGAGTCATATCTGGGAAGTTTACAGTCATTTAGAGAAAGCAACTCTTGGGGGGGTGGTTCGTAGGCCTGCTAAACTCTATTTTCAATGAAGTGTTCGAATCATATACAGGAACGCTTACATTCACTCAGAGAAAGCAACGTTGGGGTGGCCGTTTTTGAGCATACTGAACTCTACTTTGGAAGAGGTACGAGAGACATATATAGGAACGCTTACATTAACACAGAGAAAGCAAATATGGGGTGCTGTAGTGCAGGCATGCTAAACTATAGATTGGAAGAAGTTCGAAAGCTGACAGTCATTTACAGAAAGCAACTCTTGGCGGGTGATTTTTAGGTCTGCTAAATTGTATTTTGAAAGACATACCAGAGTCATATAGACAAACGCTTACATTCATGCAGAGAAAGAAACTATGGGGTGATGTGTTGTTGGCATGCTAAACTGCAGTTTGGAAGGAGTTCGAGAGTGTTATATAGGATAACTTACAGTCACCTAGAGAAAGCAACACTCGGGACAGCTTTGCAAGCCTGTAAACACTAATTAGCAGCAATTGTGAGAGTCAAACATGGGAACGCTTACATTCACTCAGAGAACACAACGTTTGGGTGGTGATTTGTAGGCATCATAACTGTAGTTTGGAAGAAGTAGGAGAGTCATATATATGAACGGTTACATTCACGCAGAGAAAGCAACTGATGGGTGGCGTATGTACGCATGTTAATGTATACTTTGGAGGAAGTTCGGGAGTCTTATCTGGGGAAAATTGCAGTCACTTAGAGAAAGCAACCATCGGGGGCCGTTTTGTAGATCTGCTAAATTCTATTTTGGAAGAAGAGAGAAAGTCATATGTGGGAACGCTTATGTTCACTCAGAGAAATCAACGATGGGGCAGTGTTTCATTGGCATGCTAAACTGTAGTTTGGAAGAAGTTCGCGAGTCTTATATAAGAAAGCTTACAGTCACCTAGAGAAAGTAACTCTCGGCAGATTGTTTCTAAGCATGCTAAACTCTAATTTGCATCAATTGTGAGAGTCAAACATGGGAACGCTTACATTCACTCAGAGAACGCAACGTTTGGGTGGTGGTTTGTAAGCATTCTAAACTGTATTTTGGAGGAAGTAGGAGAGTCATATATACGAATGCTTACATTCACGCAGAGAAAGCAACTCTGGGGTCGTATTTTGTTGGCATGCTAAACTGTGGTTTGGAAGAAGTTCGAGAGCCTTATATAGGAAAGATTACACGACACAGAGAAAACAACTCTCTGTAGTTTGTTGGTAGGTCTGCTAAACTGTAATTTGGATGAAGTGTGAGAACGCTTGCATTCACTCAGAGAAAGAACTTTGTCGTGGTGGTTTGTAGGAATAACAACTGTAGTTCGAAGAAGTAGGAGAGTCATATATGAACGGTTACATTCACGCAGAGAAAGCAATTGTGGGGTGGTGTATGTAATCATCATAATCTGTAGTTTGGAGGAAGTTCGAGAGTCATATCTGGGGAAAATTAGAGTCACTTAGAGAAAGGAACCATCTTGGGCTGGTGTGTAGGTCTGTTAAATTCTATTTTGGAAAAAGAGTGAGAGTCATATATGGGAACGCTTATGTTCACTCAGAGAAATCAATGAGGGGCGCTGTATTGTTGGCATGCCAAACTGTAGTTTGGAAGAAGTTCGAGAGTCTTATAAAGGAAAGTTTACAGTCACCTAGAGAAAGCAACTCACAGGAGGTGGTTTGTAGGCCGCTAAACTCTAATTTGGATGAAGTGAAAGAGGCATACATGGATACGCTTCATTCACTCAGAGAAAGGTAAGTTGGAGTGGCGGTTTTTAGGTATACTAAACTCCAGTTTGGAAGAAGTACGAGAGTCATATATATGAACGCTTGTATGGACGTAGAGAAAGCAACTATGGGGTGGTGTTTTGTAGGCATGCTAAAATATAATTTGGAAGAAGTTCGAAAGCAGACAGTCACTTAGAGAAAGCAACTCTTGGCGGTGGATTTTTAGGTCTGCTAAATTGTATTTTGAAAGAAGTACCAGTGTCATATATAAGAACGCTTATATTCATGCAGAGAAAGCATCTGTGGGGTGGTGTATTGTAGGCATGCTAAAATCTAGTTTGGACGAAGTTTGAGAATCACATATAAGAAAGCTTAGAGTCTCTTAGGGAAAGCAAATCTCTGGTTGTGGAATGTAGGCGTGCTAAACTCTATTGTGGTTTAAGACTGAGCATCATATATGGAAAGGGTTACATTCACTCAGAGAAAGCAACGATGGTGTGGTTGTTTGTAGGCATACTAAACTCTAGTTTGGAAGAAGTAGGAGAATGATATATGGGAACGCTTACATTCATGCAGAGAAAGCAATTATGCGGTGGATTTTTTGCACCCATGCTAATCTCTAGTTTGGAAGAAGTTATATAGGAAAGCGTACACTCATTTATAGAAACCAATTTACGGGGGATGGATGGTAGGCCTGCAAAACTCTACTTTGGAAGAAGGGGGAGAGTCATATTGGGGACCACGTACATTGACTCAGAGAAATCAAGGATGGGGTTGTGTTTTGTAGGCATACTAAACTCTAGTTTGGAGGAAGTACGAGAATCATATATAGGAACGCTTACATTCATGCAGAGAAAGCAACTATGGAGTGATGTTTGTATGCCTACTAAACTATAGTTTGGAGGATGTTCGAGAGTCATATCTGGGAAGCTTACAGTCATTTAGAGAAAGCAACTCTCTGGGGGTGGTTCGTAGGCCTGCTAAACTCTATTTTCAATGAAGTGTTACAATCATATACAGGAACGCTTACATTCACTCAGAGAAAGCAACGTTGGGGTGGTGGTTTGTAGGTATACTAACCTGTAATTTGGAAGAAGCAAAAGAATCATATATAGAACCGCTTACATTCAGGCACTGAAAGCCACTATGGGTTCGTGTTTTTAGGCATGCTAAACTGTAGTTTGGAAGAAGTTCGAAAGCTGTCACTTAGAGAAAGAAACTCTCTGCGTGTGATTTTTAGGTCTGCTAAATTGTGTTTTGAAATAAGTACCAGAATCATAGTTACAAACTGTTACATTCATGCAGAGAAAGAAACTATGGGGTGATGTTTTGTGGGCATGCTAAACTGCCCACAAAACTTCTAAGAAGTTCGAGAGTCTTATATAGGAAAACTTACAGTCACCTAGAGAAAGCAACTCTCGGGAGATGGTTTCTAAGCCTGCTAAACTAATTTGCACCGATTGTTAAAGTCAAACATGGGAAGGTTTACATCCACTCAGAACGCAACGTTTGGGTTGTGGTTTGTGGCCATAATAACTGTAGTTCGGAAAAAGTAGGAAAGTCATATATATGAACGGTTACATTCACGCAGAGTAAGCAACTGTTGGGTACCGTATGTACGCGTGCTAATCTATAGTTTGGAGGAAATTCGAGAGTCATATCTAGGGAAAATTACAGTCACATAGCTAAATCAACCATCGGGGACTGGTTTGTAGGTCTGCTAAATTCTATTTTGGAAAAAGAGATTCATATAAGGGAATGCTTATGTTCACTCAGAGAAAGTAACGATCCAGTGGCGTATTGTTGGCATGCTAAACTGTAGTTTGGAAGAAGTTCGAGAGTTTTATATAGGAAAGCTTACATTCACCTAGAGAAAGCAACTTTCAGGATGTGGTTTATAGGCCTGGTGAACTCTAATTTGGATCAAATGTGAGAGTCATACATACGAGTTCCAAAATACAGTTTAGTATGCCTACAAACCACCAGCCCAACATTGCTTTCTCTGAGTGGATATAGGCTTTCCCTTATATGAATCTCGGACTGCTTTCAAAATGCAATTTACCGGACCTACAAAACACCGCCTGAGAGTTGCTTTCTCTCACTATAAGCTTTCCTATATATGACTTTGGAACATAGTTTAGCATGCCAACAAAAGGCCACCCCATAGTTTGCGTGAATGTAAGCGTTCCTATGCATCACGCTCGTACTTCTTCCAAAGTATAGTACACCTACAAACCACCTCCCCAACTTTGCTTTTTCTGAGTGAATGTAAGCATTCTTTTATTCTCGTACTTCCTCCAAACTCCAGTTTAGTGTGACTAAAAACCACCACCGCAACCCTGCTTTCTCTGAGTGAATGTTAGCGTTCCCGTTTATGATTCACACTTCATCCAAAATAGAATTTAGCAGAACTACAAACCAGCCCCCAAGGGTTGCTTTCTCTATGAGACTGTAAGCTTTCCTATTACTCTTAACTTCTTCGCAACTAGAGATTTGCATGCCTACAAAACACCACCCCATAGTTGCCCTCTCTGCGTGAATGTAAGCACTTGTATATATGACTCTGCTACTTCTTCCAAAATACAGTTTAGTATGCTTACAAACAACCAACCAAACGTTGCGTTCTCTGAGAGAATGTTAGCGTTCCCAAGTATGACTGTTCCAAATGATGCAAAGTAGAGTTTAGCAGGCTTACAAACTATCTCTCGAAAGTTGCTTCCTCTGGGGGACTGTAAGCTTTCCTATAAAAGACTGTCGAACTTCTTCGAAACTACATTTCAGCACGCCAACAAAACATCACCACATAGTTTCTTTCTCAGCATAAATATAAGCGATTTTATATATGACTCTGGTACTTCTTTCAAAATACAATTTAGCAGACCTCTAAATCAACCGCCGAGAGTTGCCTTCTCTAAGTCACTGTCAGCTTTCGAACTTCTTCCAAATTATATTTTAGCAGGCCTACAAAACACCACCCCATAGTGGCCCTCTCTGGGTGAATGTAAGCGCTCATATATATGACTCTGCTACTTCCAAAATACCGTTTAGTATGCTTACAAACAACCACCCAAAAGTTAAGTTCTCTGAGAGAATGTTAGCGTTCCCAAGTATGACTGTTCCAAATGATGCAAAGTAGAGTTTAGCAGGCTTACAAACTATCTCTCGAAAGTTGCTTCCTCTAGGGGACTGTAAGGTTTCCTATAAAAGACTGTCGAACTTCTTCGAAACTACATTTCAGCACGCCAACAAAACATCACCACATAGTTTTTCTCAGCATAAATGTAACAGATTTTATATATGACTCTGGTACTTCTTTCAAAATACAATTTAGCACACCTCAAAATCAACCGCCAAGAGTTGCATACTCTAAGTCACTGTCAGCTTTCGAACTTCTTCGAAATTATATTTTAGCATGCCTACAAAACACCACCCCATAGTTGCTTTCTCTGCGTCCATATGAGCGTTCATATATATGACTCTCGTACTTCTTCCAAACTGGAGTTTAGTATACCTAAAAACCGGCACCACAATTTACCTTTCTCTGAGTGAATGAAGCGTATCCATGTATGCCTCTTTCACTTCATCCAAATTAGAGTTTAGTGGCCCACAAACCACCTCCTGTGAGTTGCATTCTCTAGGTGACTGTAAACTTTCCTATATAAGACTCTCGAACTTCTTCCAAACTACAGTTTAGCATGCCAACAATACAGCGCCCCATCGTTGATTTCTCTGAGTGAACATAAGCGTTCCCATATATGACTCTCACTCTTCTTCCAAAATAGAATTTAGCAGACCTACACAACACCCGATGGTTCCAATTCTCTACGTGACTCTAATTTTTCCCACATATGACTCTCGAACTTTCTCCAAACTATAGATTATGATGATTACATAGGCCACCCCACAGTTGCTTTCTCTGCGTGAATGTAACCGTTCATATATGACTCTCCTTCTTTTAAACTACAGCATTTATTCCTACAAACCATCACGACAACGTTCTTTCTCTGAGTGAATGCAAGCATTCTCACACTTCATCCAAATTACAGTTTAGCAGACCTACCAACAAACTACAGAGAGTTGTTTTTCTCTGTGTCACTGTAATCTTTCTTATGTAAGGCTCTCGAACTTCTTCCAAACCACAGTTTAGCATGCCAACAAAATACGACCCCAGAGTTGCTTTCTCTGCGTGAATGTAAGCATTCGTATATATGAGTCTCCTACTTCCTCCAAAATACAGTTTAGAATGCTTACAAACCACCACCCAAACGTTGCGTTCTCTGAGTGAATGTAAGCGTTCCCATGTTTGACTCTCACAATTGATGCAAATTAGAATTTAGCATGCTTAGAAACAATCTCCCGAGAGTTGCTTTCTCTAGGTGACTGTAATTTTCCCCAGATATGACTCTCGCACTTCCTCCAAACTACAGATTAGCATGCATACACACGCCACCCAACAGTTGCTTTCTCTGCGTGAATGTAACCGTTCATATATATGACTCTCCTACTTCTTCTGAACTACAGTTATTATGCCTACAAACCACCACCCAAACGTTGTGTTCTCTGAGTGAATGTAAGCGTTCCAATGTTTGACTCTCACAATTGCTGCTAGTTAGAGTTTAGCAGGCTTGCAAAGCTCTCCTGAGTGTTGCTTTCTCTAGGTGACTGTAAGCTATCCAAATAACACTCTCGAACTCCTTCCAAACTGCAGTTTAGCATCCCCACAACACATCACCCCATATTTTCTTTCTACGCATGAATGTAAGCGTTTGTATATAAGACTCTGACACGTCTTTCAAAATACAATTTAGCAGACTGAAAAAATCACCCGCCAAGAGTTGCTTTCTCTAAGTGACTGTCAGCTTTCGAACTTCTTCCAATCTATAGTTTAGCATGCCTGCACTACAGCACCCCGTATTTGCTTTCTCTGTGTTAATGTAAGCGTTCGTATTTATGTCTCTCGTACCTCTTCCAAAGTAGAGTTTAGTATGCTCAAAAACGGCCACCCCAACGTTGCTTTCTCTGAGTGAATGTAAGCGTTCCTGTATATGATTTTAACACTTCATTGAAAATAGAGTTTAGCAGGCCTACGAACCACCCCCCAAGAGTTACATCCTCCAAACTATAGTTTAGTAGGCATACAAACATCACTCCATAGTTGCTTTCTCTGCGTGAATGTAACCGTTCATATATATGACTTTCCTACTTCTTCCGAACTACACTAATTATGGCCACAAACTACAACCCAAACCTTGCGTTCTGAGTGGATGTAAACCTTCCCATATTTGACTTTAACAGTTGGTGCAAATTAGCAGGCTTAGAAACCATCTCCCGAGAGTTGCTCTCTCTAGGTGACTGTAAGCTTTGCTATATAAGATTCTAAACTTCCTCCAAACTATAGTTTAGTAGGCATAAAAACATCACTCCATAGTTGCTTTCTCTGCATGAATGTAAGCGTTCCTATATATGATTCTCGTACTTCCTCCAAACTAGAGTTTAGTATGCCTACAAAACACAAGCCCATCCTTGATTTCTCTGAGTCAATGTACGTGGTCCCCAATATGACTCTCTCACTTCTTCCAAAGTAGAGTTTTGCAGGCCTACCGTCCATCCCCCGAAAGTTGGTTTCTATAAATGACTGTACGCTTTCCTATATAACTTCTTCCAAACTAGAGATTAGCATGGGTACAAAAACCCACCCCATAATTGCTTTCTCTGCATGAATGTAAGCATTCCCAAATATCATTTTCCTACTTCTTCCAAACTAGAGTTTAGTATGCCTACAAACCACCACATCATCGTTGCTTTCTCTGAGTGAATGTAACCCTTTCCATATATGACTCTCAATCTTAAACCAAAATAGAATTTAGCACGCCTACATTCCACAACCAGAAATTTGCTTTCCCTAAGAGACTCTAAGCTTTCTTATATGTGATTCTAAAACTTCATCCAAACTAGAGTTTAGCACGCCTGGAAAACACCACCCCACAGTTGCTTTCTCTGCATGAATGTAAGCGTTTGTATATATGACACTGGTACTTCTTTCAAAATACAATTTAGCAGACCTAAAAATCTACCGCCAAGAGTTGCTTTCTCTGACTGTCTGCTTTCGAACTTCTTCCAAACTATATTTTAGCATGCCAACAAAACACCACCCCATAGTTGCTTTCTCTGCGTCCATATAAGCGTTCATATATATGTCTCTCGTACTTCTTCCAAACTGGAGTTTAGTATACCTAAAAACCGGCACCACAATTTACCTTTCTCTGAGTGAATGAAGTGTATCCATGTATGCCTCTTTCACTTCATCCAAATTAGAGTTTAGCGGCCTACAAACCACTTCCTGTGAGTTGCTTTCTCTAGGTGACTGTAAACTTTCCTATATAAGACTCTCGAACTTCTTCCAAACTACAGTTTGGCATGCCAACAATACAGCGCCCCATCGTTGATTTCTCTGGGTGAACATAAGCGTTCCCATATATGACTCTCACTCTTTTTCCAAAATAGAATTTAACAGACCTACACACCAGCCCCCGATGGTTCCTTTCTCTAAATGACTCTAATTTTCCCCAGATATGACTCTCGAACATCCTCCAAACTACAGATTATGATGATTACATACACCACCCCACAATTGCTTTCTCTGCGTGAATGTAACCGTTCATATATGACTCTCCTACTTCTTTGAACTACAGTTGTTATTCCTACAAACCACCACGACAAAGTTCTTTCTCTGAGTGAATGCAAGCGTTCTCACACTTCATCCAAATTACAGTTTAGCAGACCTACCAACAAACTACAGAGAGTTGTTTTCTCTGTGTCAGTGTAATCTTTCCTATATAAGGCTCTCGAACTTCTTCCAAACCACAGTTTAGCATGCCAACAAAATACGACCCCAGAGTTGCTTTCTCTGCGTGAATGTAAGCATTCGTATATATGAGTCTCCTACTTCCTCCAAAATACAGTTTAGAATGCTTACAAACCACCACCCAAACGTTGCGTTCTCTGAGTGAATGTAAGCGTTCCCATGTTTGACTCTCACAATTGATGCAAATTAGGGTTTAGCATGCTTAGAAACAATCTGCCGAGAGTTACTTTCTCTAGGTGACTGTAAGCTTTCTTATATAAGACTCGCGAACTTCTTCCAAACTACAGTTTAGCATGCCAACGAAACACTGCCCCATCGTTGATTTCTCTGAGTGAACATAAGCGTTCCCACATATGACTTTCTCTCTTCTTCCAAAATAGAATTTAGCAGATCTACAAAACGGCCCCCGATGGTTGCTTTCTCTAAGTGACTGCAATTTTCCCCAGATAAGACTCCCGAACTTCCTCCAAAGTATACATTAACATGCGTACATACGCCACCCATCAGTTGCTTTCTCTGCGTGAATGTAACCGTTCATATATATGACTCTCCTACTTCTTCCAAACTACAGTTATGATGCCTACAAATCACCACCCAAACGTTGTGTTCTCTGAGTGAATGTAAGCGTTCCCATGTTTGACTCTCACAATTGCTGCTAATTAGTGTTTACAGGCTTGCAAAGCTGTCCCGAGTGTTGCTTTCTCTAGGTGACTGTAAGTTATCCTATATAACACTCTCGAACTCCTTCCAAACTGCAGTTTAGCATGCCAACAACACATCACCCCATAGTTTCTTTCTCTGCATGAATGTAAGCGTTTGTCTATATGACTCTGGTACGTCTTTCAAAATACAATTTAGCAGACCTAAAAATCACCCGTCAAGAGTTGCTTTCTGTAAATGACTGTCAGCTTTCGAACTTCTTCCAATCTATAGTTTAGCATGCCTGCACTACAGCACCCCATATTTGCTTTCTCTGTGTTAATGTAAGCGTTCCTGTATATGTCTCTCGTACCTCTTCCAAAGTAGAGTTCAGTATGCTCAAAAACGGCCACCCCAACGTTGCTTTCTCTGAGTGAATGTAAGCGTTCCTGTATATGATTCGAACACTTCATTGAAAATAGAGTTTAGCAGGCCTACGAACCACCCCCCCAAGAGTTGCTTTCTCTAAATGACTGTAAGCATCCCAGATATGACTCTCGAACATCCCCCAAACTATAGTTTAGTAGGCATACAAACATCACTCCATAGTTGCTTTCTCTGCATGAATGTAAGCGTTCCTATATATGATTCTCGTACTTCTTCCAAACTAGAGTTTAGTATGCCTACAAACCACAACCCCATCGTTGATTTCTCTGAGTGAATGTACGCAGTCCCCAAAATGACTCTCCCCCTTCTTCCAAAGTAGAGTTTTGCAGGCCTACAAACCATCCCCCGAAAGTTGGTTTCTATAAATGACGGTACGCTTTCCTATATATTACTCTTTAACTTCTTGCAAAATAGAGATTAGCATGGCTACAAAAAATCCACCCCATAATTGCTTTCTCTGCATGAATGTAAGTGTTCCCATATATCATTCTCCTACTTCTTCCAAACTAGAGTTTAGTATGCCTACAAACCACCACATCATCGTAGCTTTCTCTGAGTGAATGTAAGCCTTCCCATATATGACTCTCACTCTGAAACCAAAATAGAGTTTAGCACGCCTACATTCCACACCAGAGATTTGCTTTCTCTAAGTGACTCTAAGCTTTCTTAAATGTGATTCTCAAACTTCGTCCAAACTAGAGTTTAGCATGCCTAGAAAACACCACCCCACAGTTGCTTTCTCTGCATGAATGTAAGCGTTTGTATATATGACTCTGGTACTTCTTTCAAAATACAATTTAGCAGACCGAAAAATGAACCGCCGAGAGTTGCTTTCTCTAAGTGACTGTCTGCTTTCGAACTTCTTCCAAATTATGTTTTAGCATGCCTACAAAACACCACCCCATAGTTACTTTCTCTGCATCAATATAAGCGTTCATATATATGCCTCTCTCACTTCATCTAAATTAGAGTTTAGCAGGCCTACAAACCACGCCCCGTGAGTTGCTTTCTCTAGGTGACTGTAAACTTTCCTATATAAGAATCTCCAACTTCTTTCAAACTACAGCATGCCAACAAAACACCACACCGTGGTTGCTTTCTCTGAGTGAACATAAGCGTTCCCATATATGACTCACACTCTGTTTCCAAAATAGAATTTAGCAGATCTACAAACCAGCCCAAGATGGTTCCTTTCTCTAAGTGACTGTAATTTTCCCCAGATACGACTCTCGCACTTCCTCCAAACTACAGATTAACATGCATACCTGCGCCACCCCACAGTTGCTTTCTCTGCATGAATGTAACCGTTCATATATATGACTCTCCTACTTCTTCCCAACTACAGTTATTATGCCTTC
Organism: Eulemur rufifrons; assembly: GCF_041146395.1. Taxonomy (NCBI): domain Eukaryota; kingdom Metazoa; phylum Chordata; class Mammalia; order Primates; family Lemuridae; genus Eulemur; species Eulemur rufifrons. The sequence goes on along the minus strand of NC_091003.1, from coordinate 27,090,439 downwards.
AAACCATCACGATAATGTTTCTTTCTCTGAGTGAATGAATGCAAGCGTTCTCACATTTCATCCAAATTAGAGTTTAGCAGGCCTACCAATAAACTTCCGAGAGCTGTTTTCTCTGTGTCGCTGTAATCTTTCCTATATAAGACTCTCAAACTTCTTCCAAACCACAGTTTACCATGCCAACAAAATACGACCCCAGAGTTGCTGTCTATGCCTGAATGTAAGCGTTCAGATATATGACTCTCGTACTTCCTCCAAAATACAGTTTAGAATGCCTACAAACCACCACCCAAATGTTGCGTTCTCTGAATGAATGAAAGCATTCCCATGTTTGACTCTCACAATTGATCCAAAGTAGAGTTTAGCAGGCCAAGAAAGGATCTCCCGAGAGTTGCTTTCTCTAGGTGACTGTAAGCTTTCCTAAATAAGACTCTCCAACTTCTTCCAAACTACAGGTTAACATGCCCACAAAACATCACCCCATAGTTTTTTCTTTGCATGAATGTAAGCATTAGTATATATGACTCTGGTACTTCTTTCAAAATACAGTTTAGCAGACCTAATAATCACCCACCAAGAGTTGCTTTCTCTAAGTGACTGTTCAGGTTTAGAACTTCTTCCAAACTATAGCATGCTTACAAAACACCACCCCGTAGTTGCTTTCTCTGGGTGAATGTAAACATTCCCAAATATCATTCTCGTACTTCTTCCAAACTATTTAGTATGCCTACAAAAACCAGCCCAATGTTGTTTCTCTGAGGGAATGTAAGCGGTCCCATGTTTGACTCACACTTCATCCAAATTAGAGTTTAGCATGTGTACAAACAATCTCCCGAGAGTTGCTTTCCCTAGGTGATGGTAATCATTCCTGTATAAGGTTCTCCAACTTCTTCCAAACTGCAGTTTAGCATGGCTACAAAACCTGACGCTATAAGTGCTTTCTCTGCGTGAATGTAAGTGTTCCTATATAGGACTCTCGTACTTCTTCCAAACTACAGTTTAGTATGCCCTACAAACCACCACCCAAACGTTGTTTTCTCTGAGTGAATGTAAGCGTTCCCATATATGACTCTCACACTTCAACCAAAATAGAGTTTAGCAGGCCTACATTCCACACCCAGAGAGTTGTTTTCTCTACGTGACTATAAACTTTCCTATATATGACTCTCAAACTTCGTCCAAACTAGAGTTTTGCAAGCCTACAAAACACCACCGCATAGTTGTTTTCGGTGCCGGAATGTAAGCGGCTCTACATGTGATTCTCTTGCTTCTTCCAAATTACAGGTTAGTATGCCTAGGAACCACAACCACGAGGTTGCTTTCACTGAGTTCCCATATATTATTCTAACACTTCATTGAAAATAGAGTTTAGCAGGCCTACGAAACACCCCCCGAGAGTTGCTTTCTCTAAGTGACTGTAAGCTTCCCAGATATGACTCTCGAACTTCCTCCAAACTATATTTTAGTAGGCATACAAACATCACTCCATAGTTGCTTTCTCTGCGTGAAGGTAAGCGTTCCTATATACGATTCTCGTACTTCTTCCAAACTAGAGTTGACTATGCCTACAAATCACAATCCCATCGTTGATTTCTCTGAGTGAATGCACGCGGTCCCCAATATGACTCTCCCCCTTCTTCCAAACTGGAGTTTTGCAGGTGTACAAAACATCCCCCGAGAGTTGGTTTCTATGACTGTAACCTTTCCTATATATTACTCCTTAACTTCTTCCAAACTAGAGATTAGCATGGCTACAAAAACGCCACCCCATAATTGCTTTCTCTACGTGAATGTAAGCGTTCCCATATATCATTCTCCCACTTCTTCCAAACTAGAGTTTAGTATGCCTACAAACCACCACGTCGTCGTTGCTTTCTCTGAGGGAATGTAAGCCTTCCCATATATGACTCTCACTCTTAAACCAAAATAGAGTTTAGCAGGCCTACTTTCCACACCCAGAGATTTGCTTTCTCTAAGTGACTGTAAGCTTTCTTATATGTGATTCTCAAACTTCGTCCAAACTAGAGTTTAGCATGCCTATAAAACACCATCCCATAGTTACTTTCAGTGCGTCAAAATGTATGTGTTCCTATATGTGATTCTCGTGCTTCTTCCAAACTGCAGTTTACTAAGCCTACAAACAACCCCATCGTTGCTTTCTCTGAGGGAATGTAAGTGTTCTCATATATGACTCTCACACTTCAACCAAAACAGGGTTTTTCAGGCCTACAAACCACCCGCCAAGACTTGCTTTTTCAAAGTGGCTGTTACCTTTCCTATATAGGACTCTGGAACTTCTCCCAAGCTAGACTTTAACATGTCTACCTGACACTACTCCGTAGTTGCTCTCGGTGTGTGAATGTTAGCGTTCCTATATATGAGTCTTGTACTTCTTCCTAACTAGCATCTGGCATGCCAAAATAACACTCCCCCATAGTTGCTTTCTTTGAGTCAATGTAAACATTCCTATATATGTCTCTCGCACTTCTTCCAAACTTGAGTTATGTCTACAAACCAATCCCAGACAGCTGTTTTCTCTGAACGAATTTAAGCGTTCCTATATAGGACTATGGCACTTCCTCCAAACTAGAGTTTAGCAAGCCTACACTCCACCCCCGTTCGTTGCTTTCTCTAAGTTACTGTAAGCTTTCCTATACATGGCTCTCGAAATTTTCCAAACTAGAGTTAGCATGCCTACTATACACCTACACATAATTGCTTTGTCTGAGTGAATATAAGCCTTCCTATATATGACTGTCGCACTTTTTCCAAATTAGAGTGTAGCCAGCCTGGAAAGCACCCCTTATAGTTGCTTTCATTGAGTGAATGTTAACATTCCTATGTATGACTCTCGCAACTTTTCCAATCTAAGATTTTAGCAATGCCACAAATCCCCCGCCGAGAGTTCCTATACATAACTGTCCTCTTTTTCCAAGCTAGAGTTTAGGAAGCCTAGAAACCGTCCCCCCGTAGACGCTTTATGTGAATGTAAGCGTTCCTATATATGACTCTCGCCTTCCTCCAAACTAGAGCTTAGCAAGCCTACAAACCAACTCCCTATAATTGCTTTCTCTGAATGAATGATATCGTTCCTATATAAGACTCTCGAACTTCTTCCAAATCAGAGTTTAACAAGCCAAAAAAGCACCCCCCATAGATGCTTCCTCTAACTCAAAGCTAATATTCCTATATATGATTCAGCTTCTTCATCCAAACTAGAGTAAGGCAAGCCTACAAATCACACACCAATAGTTGCTTTCTATCAGTAAATGTAAGCATCCCTATATATGACTATAGCAATTCTTCCAAACTGGAGTTTAGCAAGCCTCCAGACCCCCGGACCCCACTCCATAGTACCCTGGGCATTGGCGCCTGCCTGTCATGCAGGACATAGGGGCGGACCCTCATCTCAGACACGGCATTGGTGGATTGTAGGCTTTTTTAAGTTTTTGAATTGAAGAAGTCTGAGAATTGGAATTGGGTTTAGAGTAAGGTTAGGTGTTAGGGACTAGGATTAGGTTTAGGGGTTAGGGTTTTAGGTTAGAATTAGGGTTAGGATTACTGTTAGGGTTAGAGATTAGGATTATGTTTAGTGGTTGGGTTTAGGTTTAGGGTGAGAGGCAAGAGTAAGGGTCAGGGATTAGGGTTACTGTTAGGAGTTAGATTTAGGGCTTACTAAGGGTTTGGTTTAGAGATAGGGTTAGGGCTTACGTTTAACGGTGTGTGTTAGGGCACGGGCCCTGTCTAATGTACGGGGCACTGTGGGTGTGGAGCAAGGCTGGGTCCCCACTTCATCGTACCCTGGGTGTTGGGCTTCAACTGTCACGCAGGACAAAGGCAGAGGCTCATCTCACGCATGGTTAGGATTAAGGTTTAAGGTTAGGGTCAGGGTTGAGGGTTAGGGTGAGGGTTAACAGTTAGAGTTAGGGTAAGGGGGTTAGGGATAGGGTTAGGGTTAAGGGTTAGGTTTATGGTTCAGGTTTAAGGTTAGCATTAGAGGGTAGGGTTTGTGTAAATGTAGATCAGTGTTGGGTTTAGATCTCTAGGCATTAGGGTAAAGGTTAGGGTTAGGGTTAAGAGTTAGGGTTATGTTTAAAGGTTAGGATTGGGATTAGGCTTAAGGGTTAAGGTTAAGGTTATGGGTTATGACTAAGGATCAACGGTTAGGGTTATTTTTAGGCATAGGGTTAGGGTAAGGGGTTAGAGTTAGTGTTAGTGTTGTTGGTCGGGTTAAGGTTAGGGTTGGCGTTTCAGAATTAGGGATTAGGTGTTATGTTTATAGCTAGGAGTTAGGGTTAGAATTACGGTATAGGGCTTGTTCTCAGGGTGTCATGCATTAACGTTAAGATAAGGGGTTAAAGTTAGGGTTACGGTGAGCTTTACCTGTTAAGGTGAGCAGTAGGATCAGGGTTAGGTGTTATGTTCTGGGTTAGGGTTATGGGTGAGGGGTAGGGCTTATCCTTAGGGCACGGGCCCTGTATGCACTAGGAGGCGAAGTTAGGGATCTGTGATGGTCGCTGGGAACCCACTCTATCGTTCGCAGTGTATGGGCCTCTGGGTTTCATGCAGGACACTGTGGCAGAGCCGGCTTTCATGCATGGCTTAGTAGGATTGTAGGCTTTCAAAACTCTGAGAAAGCAAGAAGTCTGAGAATTAGATATCGGGTTAGGATTACGGCACGGTTTAGGGATGAAGATTAGTGTTAGGGTGAGGGCTTAGGGTTAGGGGTTAGGGTTAGGGTTAGGGTTGTTGGTAGGGTGAAGGTTAGGGTTGACGTTTTAGAATTAGGGATGAGGTGTTACGGTTATGACTATGGTTTAGGATTAGAATTATGTGATACGGCTTCTTCTCAAGGTGTTTTGCATTCACGTTAAGTTAAGGGGCTAAGTTAGGGTTACGGGGAGGTTTATGTTTTAAGGTGAGCAATAGGATCAGGGTTAGGTGTTATGTTCAGGGTGAGGGTTATTTGTTAGGGGTAGTGTTTATACTTAGCATACAGGCCCTGTCTGCACTGGGAGGTGGGCGGGGTTTAGGGGGATGGTATTGTCCCCAGGAACCCACTCTATCGTACGCTGGGTATGGGCTCCTGGGTTTCATGCAGGACACAGTGGAAGAGCCCCCTTTTACTCATGGCATGGGAGGATTGTAGGCTTTCTAAACTCTGAGAAAGCAAGAAGTCTGAGAATTAGATTTAGGGGTAGGATTATGGTAATGTTTAGGGATGAAGATTAGTGTCACGGTGGTGTCTTGGGTTAGGGGTTGGGGTTAAAGGTTAGTGTTAGGTTTAACAGTTACAGTTAGGTTTATGGTTAAGTTTTAGGGTTAGGGTTAAGGTTTGGGTTTAGCGTTTGGCACAGGGGAAGACTTCAATGTTAGCTTTATGGTTAAAGATTAGGATTAGTGTTAGTGTGAGGGTTAATGGTAAGGGTCAAGATTAATGGTTCAGGTTGGGGTTAGGCTTCGGTTTAGGGTTAGGGGTTAGGGTTAGGCTTAGGGTTAAGGGATAGGATTAGGGTTAAGTGTTGGGCTTAGGGTTAGGGTTTAGTGTTAGGGTTATCGTTAAGGATTAGGGTTAGGGTCAGGGTTAAATGTTTGGGTGCGGGTAATGGTTAGGGTCAGGGTTAAGGTTTACGGATAGGGTTAGTGTTAAGGGTTACGGGTAGGTTTAGGGTTCAGGGTTAGAGTTAGCATTAGGGCTTAAGGTTAGGATTAGGTGGTAGGTTACATTTAGGTTTAGATCTAGGCGTTAGAGTAAGGGTTAAGAGATAGGGTTAGGTTTAATGCTTAGGATTAGGGTTAGGGTTTTGGGTTAAAGTAAGTGTTAGGGGTTAGGTTTAAGGATCAAAGGTTAGGGTTATGTTTAGTTGTAGTGTTAGGGATAAGGGATAAGATTGGCGTAAGGGTTTTCCTTACTTTTATGGTTAAGGGTCACACTTAGATTAAAGGTTAAGTTTAGTGTTAAGGGTTATGGTGAGGGTTAACGGTTACGGTAAAGGTTAAGCGTTAGTGTTAGGGATTAGCGATTAGGGTTTTTGGTAAGTGTTAGGGTTAGGAGTTAGTGTTTTATGAAGGGATATGGTTAGAATTAGGATTGGGGTTAGTGTTAGGGTTAGGTTTAGGGGTTAGGTTTAGGGTAAAAGGATAGGATTAGGGTTAAGGGTTGGGCTCAGATTTAGGGTTAAAGTTTAGTTTTCGGGTTAATGTTTAGTGTTATGGTCCAGTTTAAGTGTTAGGGTGAGGGTTAACGGTTAGGATTAGGCTTAGAGGTTGGGGATATAGTGAGGGTTCAGTGTTAAGATTAGGTTTAGGGTTCAGGGTTAGGGTTAGCTTTAGGGGTTATGGTTAGGGTTAGGTGTTAGGTTAGTGTCCTGGTTAGGTCTAGTCGTGAGGGTAAGGTTTAGGGTTAGCTTTAAGAGCTAGGGTTAGGTTTAATGGTTAGGATTAGGATTAAGGTTAAAGGTTAGGGTAAGGCTTAGGGGTTAGGGTGAAGGGTTAAGGGTTTTTGTTAGGCATAGCGTTGGGGTTAGAAGTAAGGGTTACTGTCAGTGTTAGGGTTGTAGGCAGGGTTACGGTTAGGGTTAGCGGTTTAGAATTAGAGTTAGGGATTAGGTGTTCCAGTGATGAATAGGAGATAGGGTGAGAATTAGTGGATAGGGGTTGTTCTCAGGGAATGGGTTATGCACTAACGTTAGGATAAGAGGTTAAAGTTAGGCTCACGGTCAGTTTTTCGTGTTAAGGGGAGAAATAGGAACAGGGTTGGGTGTTATGTTCAGGGTGAGGGATATCTGTTACAGGTATTGTTTATGCTTAGCGCACGGGCCCTGTCTGCATTAGGCAGGGGAGGAGGTTCGGGGGTTGGGATTGTCACCAGGATCCCACTGTATCGTCCTCTGGGTATGGGCCCGTGGGTTTCATGCAGGACACCGTGGTAGAGCCTCCTTTCACACATGGCATGGGAGGATTGCAGGCTTTCTAAACTCTAAGAAAGCAAGAAGTCTGAGAATTAGATTTAGGGTTAGGATTATGGTTAGGGTTAAGGATGAAGTTTAGTGTTAGGGTGAGGGCTTAGGGTTAGTGATTAGGGTTAGGGTTAAAGGTTACTCTTAGGTTTAACAGTTACAGTTCGGTTTAGGATTGAGGTTTACGGTTAGGGTTAAGATGAGGGGTTAGGGTTTGGTATAGGGTTAGGGTTAGGTACAGGGTTAGGGTTAAGTGTTAGAATTAGGGTTGAAGATTAGGATTAGGGTTAGGATTAAAGGTTAGCATGAGAGTTAACGCTTAGGGTTAAGGTTAAGAGTTAGGGTTAGGGTTTAGGTTTAGGGTTAAGGGTTAGGGTTAGATTTAGGGTTCGAGTTATGTTTTAGGGTTTGTGTTAGAGGTTAGGGTTTGGTTTACTGTTCAGGGTTAGGGTTACGTTTAGGGGTTAGCATTAGGGTTAAGGATTAGGTTTAGGGTAAGGGTTTAGAGTTAGTGTTCGTCTTTAGGCTCGGGGCTTAGGTTCAGGGTCAGGGGTTAGAGTTGGTGGTAGGGCTTAGATTTAGCGGTCAGTTTAAGGGCACAGGAGCTGTTTAATCTATGGTGAGAGGGGTCTGTTCGGAGTCACCACAAAGCACAACATCATTCCCTGGGCCCTGGGACAAGACCTACATGCAGGACTCAGGCGGAGCCTCATCTCACACATGGCATGGCTGTATTTTAGGCTTGCTTCACTCTGGGAATGGAAGTAGTGTGAGAATTAGTGTTAGGGTTGGGGTTAGGGGTTGCAAGTTAGGGGTTAGGTTTTGACTCAGGGTTAGGTGGTAGGGATTAGTGGTTAGGGTTAGAGTTAGTGTTACGGGTTAAGTGTTAAGTCTGCTTTAGGGGGCCATGGTAAGTTTTAGGTTTGGAGTTAGCGTTAGGGTTAGGGTTTAGGGTTAAGGGATAGGGTTAGGGTTAAGGGTTAGGCTTAGGGTTAGGGTTCAGGTTTAGGGTTAGGGTCAGGGTTAAGGGTTAGTGTCAGGGTTAACAGTTAGGGTTAGGGGGTTAGGGATAGGTTTAGGGTTAAGGGTCAAGGCTATGTTTCAGGTTTAAGGTTAGCATTAGGGGGTTAGCGTTAGTGTTAACTGTAGGTCAGTGTTGGGTTTAGATCTCTAGGCATTAGGGTAAAGATTAGGGTTAGGGTTAAGAGTTAGGGTTATGTTTAATGGTTAGGATTGGGATTAGCGTGAAGAGTTAGGGTTAAGGTTAGGGGTTATGACTAAGGATCAACGGTTAGGGTTATTTTTATGTGTAGGGTTAGCGTAAGGGGTTAGGGTTATTGTTAGTGTTGTTCGGAGGGTTAAGGTTAGGGTTGGCGTTTCACAATTAGGGATTAGGTGTTATGGTTATGGCTAGGAGTTAGGGTTAGAATTACGGTATAGGTCTTGTTCTCAGGGTGTCATGCATTAACGTTAAGATAAGGGCTTAAAGTTAGGGTTACGGTGAGCTTTACCTGTTAAGGTGAGCAGTAGGATCAGGGTTAGGTGTTATGTTCTGGGTTAGGGTTATGGGTGAAGGGTAGGGTTTATCCTTAGGGCACGGGCCCTGTATGCACTAGGAGGCGAAGTTAGGGATCTGTGATGATCCCTGGGAACCCATTCTTTAGTACGCAGTGTATGGGCCTCTGGGTTTCATGCAGGACACTGTGGTAGAGCGGGCTTTCATGCATGGCTTAGTAGGATTGTAGGCTTTCAAAACTCTGAGAATTAGATTTCGGGTTAGGATTACGGCACGGTTTAGGGATGAAGATTAGTGTTAGGGTGAGGGCTTAGGGTTTGGGGTTATGGTTAGGGGTAGGGTTCATCGTTAGGGTTACGTTTAGGCAGTAGGGTTATGGGTTAGGAATAGGGTAAGGGTTTAATGTTAGTGTTGGGCGTTAGGGTCAGGGCTTAAGTTTAGGGTTAGGGGTTAGTGTTAGAGTTAGTGTTAGGGCTTAGATTTAGAGGTTATTTTAAGGGCACAGGGCCTGTGTAATCTATGGTGAGAAGTGTGCGGAATGGGTCATCGCCACACCACACCATCGTACCCTAGGCCTTGTGCCCAGACCTACATGTAGGTCTCAGGCAGAGCCTCTTCTCACGCATGGCATGGTTTTATTGTAGGCTTGGCTAACTCTGAGAATGGAGGAAGTGTGAGAATTATGGTTATGATTAGGGTTAGGTGTTTGGGGTTAGGGGTTAGTGTTCGAGTGAGGGTTAGGGGTTAGGGATTAGGGGTTAGGGTTAATGTTAGCATTAGGGGTTAACGGTTAGGGTTGGGTTAGGGACTAGGGTTAGATTTAGGGTTGGGGTAGGGTTAGGGTTAGGGGTTAGGGTTAGGGTTAAGGGATAGGATTAGGGTTAAGGGTTAAGGCTTAGGGTTAGCATTAAGGGATGGGTTAGGGTTAAGGGTTAGGGTTATGGTCCGAGTTAAGGGTTAGGATGAGGGTTAACAGTTAGGGTTATAAGTTAGGGATAGTGTTAGGATTAAGGTCTAGGGTTAGGGTTAGAGGTAGTTTTACTGCTAAGATTAGGTCTAGGCATTAAGGTAAGGGTTAGTGTTAGGGTTAGGTTTAATTGTTAGGATTAGGATCAGAATTAAGGGTTAGGCTTAGGGTTAGGGGATAGGGTTAGGGTTTAGGGTAAACTTTTAAGGTTATGTTTAGGGATAAGGTTAGGGTTAGCGTTTAAGGTTAGGGTTAGTATTAGGGTTGTTTGTAGGGTTAAGGTAATGTTTAGTGGTTAGAATTAGGGTTAGGGATTAGGGGTTACTGTTATGGCTAGGAGTTTGGGTTAGTATTAAGTGATAGGGGTTGTTCTTAGCATAAGTGTTATGCATTTACGTTAGAATAAATGGTTAAAGTTAGGTTTACGGTGAGGTTTATGTGTTAAGGTGAGCAATAGGATCAGGGTTAGAATTATGAGTGAGGGGTAGGGTTTTGCTTAGGGTATGGGCCCTGTCTGCCCTAGGAGTGGGATTGAGGGGGATGCGATTGTCACCAGAAACCCACTCTATCGTATGCAGGGTATGGGCCCATGGGTTTCTTGTAGGACACTCTGGCAGAGCCTGATTTCACGCATGGTAAAGGAGGATTGTAAGCTTTCAAATCTCTAAGAAAGTAAGAAGTCTGAGAATTAGATTTAGGGTTAGGATTATCGTTATGGTTAGGGATGAAGTTTAATCTTAGGGTGAGGGCTTCGGGTAAGGGGATAGGGTTAGTTTTAGGGTTAAAAGTTACTGTTAGGTTTAACAGTTACAGTTAGACTTAGGGTTTAGGTTTAGGGTTAGGGTTAAGCTTAGGGGTTACGGTTTGGTACAGGGTTAGGGTTAAGTGTTAGGGTTAGGGTTAAAGATCATGACTAGGGTTAGAGTTAAGGGTTAGTTTGAGTGTTAACAGTTAGGGTTAAGGATAACTTTTCGGGTTAGGGGTTAGGATTAGTGTTCGGGCTGAGATTTAGCGGTTAGTTTAAGGGCACAGGACCTGTTTAATCTATGGTGAGAGTGGTGCACAGGGTTGCTGCGACACGACACCACCATACGCTGGGCCTTGGGCCAAGACCTACATACAGGGCTCAGGTGGAGCCTCTTCTCACGCATGACATGGCTGTATTGTAGGCTTGGTTAACTCTGAGAATGGAAGAAGTGTGAGAAATCGGGTTAGGGCTGGCTGTAGGTGTTTTTAACCCCTAACCCTAACACTAACCCCAAGGTTAAATCTAACCGTAACCCTTACGCCAACCCTAACCCTAACCCTAACCCCTCTCACTGTAGAATAAACAGGTCCTGTGCCCTTAAACTAACCGCTAAATCTAAGCCCTAACATCAACCCTAACCTCTGACCCTAAACCTAAGCCCTGAGCCTAAAGCCCAACACTAACTCTAAACTCTTACCCTAAAGCTAATCCCTAACCCTAATGCTAACCCCTAAACATAACCCTAACTGTGAACCCTAAACCTAACCCTAACCTCGAGCGCTAACCATAGCACTTAACTCTAACCCTAAACCTAACATGAACCCTTAATCCTAACACTAACCCTAACCCTAACTCTTAACTTTAACCCTGACTGTTAACCCTCACACTAACCTTTAAACCTAACCTTAATCGTAATCTTTAACCCTAAACCTAATATTTAACCCTAATCCTGTACCAAACCCTAAACCCTAACCTTAAACCTAACCGTAAACCTTAACCCTGAACCTAACTGTAACGGTTAAAACTAAGAGTAACCTGTAACGCTACCCGTAACCCCTAACTCTAAGCCTTCACCCTAACACTAACCTTGATCCTTAACCCGAACCCTAACCCTAACCCTAAATCTAATTCTCAGTCTTCTTGCTTTCTTAGAGTTTAGAAAGCCTACAATCCTCCCATTCCATGCGTGAAAGGAGGCTCTTCCACTGTGTCCTGAATGAACCGCTGGGGCCCATAACCAGAGTACGATAGAGTGGGTTCCTGGTGACAATCCCAGCCCCCTAACTCCCGCCCCCCGCCTAATGCAGACAAGGCCGGTGTCCTAAGCATAAACTCTACACCTCACCCAAAACTCTAACCCTGAAAATAATGTTTAACCCTGATTCTATTGCTCACCTTAGAATGTAAACCTCACTGTAACCTGAACTTTAACCTCTTATCCTAACGTTAATGCATAACACTTACCCTGAGAATAACCCCTATGCCATAATTCTAACCCTATCTCCTAGTCATAACTGTAACAACTAATCCCTAACCCTAATTCTAAACCACTAACACTAACTGTTACCCTACGTAGTTACTGTTACGGTAACCTACTGTTACCCTAACACTGAACCTAACCCTTACTCCTAACGCCAAAGCTATGGCTAAAAATAATGCTAACCCTTGACCCTTTACCCTAACTCCTAACCCTAATCCTAATCCTAACCACTAAACCCAAACTTAGCTCTTAACCCTAACCCTAAACCTTACCCTGACGCCTAGACCTAACACTAACACTAAACTAACACCTAACCCTAATCATAACCCCTAAAGCTAACCCTAACCCTGAACCCTAAACCTAACCCTAACACTTAATACTAACTATATCCCTAACCCCTAACCCTAACCCTAACCGTTAACCCTCACCCTAACCCTTAAACCGGACCCTAACACTAAATCTTAACCCTAACACTAAATTTTAACCCTAAACCTACGCCCAACCCTTAACCATAATCCTATCCCTTAACCCTAAACCTAACCCCTAACCCTAAACCTAACACTAACCCCAATCCTAATTCTAACCATAGCCCTTAATACATCACTACGCCTAACCGCTAACCCTAACCCCTAATGCTAACCCTAACACTGAACCCTAAACCTAACCCTATCCCTAACCCTTAAACATAACTCTATCCCTAACCAATAATCCTAAGCCTAATCTTTAACCCTCACCCTAGAGCTTAACTCGAACCGTAACCCTAAGCCTAAACCCCAACCCTAACACTTAACACAAACCCTAAGCCTTAACACTTAACCCCAATCCTATCCTTTAACCCTAACACTAACCCTGATGCCTAATCCTAACCCTAACACTAACCCCAACCATAAATCTAACCCTAGCCCCTAACGCAAAACTAACCCCTAACCCCTAACCCCTAACCCTAACACTAACCCTAAATCCTAGTCCCTAACCACTAAATCTCACTTGAACCCTAACCCCTAACAACAAACCCTTAACCCTAACCATAACCCTATTTCTCACACTACTTCCATTCTCAGAGTTAACCAAGCTTAAAATACAACCATGCAATGCGTGAGTAGAGTTTCTGCATGAGTCCTGCAAGTAGGTCTGGGCCAAAGGCCCAGGATCCGATGGTGTGGTGTCGCATGGAAACATTCTGCACCCTTCTCACCATAGATTACACAGGTCCTGTACCCTTAAACTAACCGCTAAATCAAAGCCCAAACACTGACCCTAACCCCTAACCCTAAACCTAAGCCCTGACCCTAATGCCCAACACTAACACTAAACGCTTACCCTAAACCTAACCCTTAAATGTAACCTTAACCATGAACCCTAAACCTAACCCAAACCCCTAACCCTAACCATAACACTTAACTCTAACCCTAAACCTAACATGAACACTTAACCCTAACCCTAACCCATAACCCTAACACTTAACCTTAACCCTAACCGTTAACCCTCACACTAAACCTTAACCCTAACCCTAATCCTAATCTTTAACCCTAAACCTAGCACTTAACCCTTACCCTGTACCAAAACCTAACCCCTAATCTTAACCCTAACCGTAAACCTTAAAGCTTAACCCTAAACCTAACTGTAACTGTTAAACCTAACACTAACCTTTAACCCTGACCCTAACCGAAACCCCTAACCCTAAGCCCTCACCATAACAGTAACCTATATTGCTAACCCTAACCCTAATCCTAGCCCTAAATTTAATTCTCAGACTTCTTGCTTTCTCAGAGTTTACAAAGCCTACAATCCTCCCATGCCATGTGTAGAAGGAGGCTCGGCCACTGTGTCCGGCATGAAACCAGGGGGCCCATACCCAGCATATGATAGAGTGGCTTCTGGCATCTATCCCAGCCCCCTAAGCCCCCTCCTAGAGCAGGGAGGGCTCGTGATATAAGCATAAACACTACCCCTCACCCATAACCCTAACCCTGAACATCACAGCTCACCCTGATACTATTGCTCACCTTAACACATCAACCTCACCATAACTCTAACTTGAACCCGTTATCCTAACGTTAATGCATAAGACTTACCCTAAGAACAACCCCTATCCCTTAATTCTAACCCTAACTCCTAGCCACAATTATAACACCTAATCCCTAAGGCTAATTCAAAACTGCTAAACATTACCTTACCCCTACAAACAACCCTAACACTAACCCTAACCCTAACCGCTAACCCTAACCGTACACCTAAAAATAACCGTAACACTTGACACTTAACCCTAACCCCTAACCTTAACCCTAACCCTTAACCTTGATCCTAATCCTAACAATTAAACCTAACCCTAACTCTTAAGCCTAACACTAACATGTACCCTAACGCCTAGACCTAACCCTAAGAGTAAACGTAACCCCTAACCCTAACCCTAATCCCTAATGCTAACCCTAACACTGAACCCTAATCCTAAGCCTTAAACCTAACTCTATCCTTAAGCCATAAGCCTAGCCCTAACGGTTAACCCCACACTAACCCTTAACTAGAACTGTAACCCTAACCCTTAAAACTAAACCTAACACTTAACGCTAACCCTAAGCCTTAACGCTTAACCCTTATCCTATCCCTTAACCCTAACCCTAACCCCTAATGCTAACCATAACCCCACCATAAATCTAACCCTAGCCCCTAACCCAACCCTAACCCCTAAACCCTAACCCTATCACTAAACCCAACACCTACTCCCTAACCCCTAATCCTCACTCGAAGCTTAAGCCCTAACCCTAAGCCCTCTCCCTGACTAATCTTCATTCCTAACTCTAACCATAATCCTAACCCTAAATCTAATTCTCAGACTTCTTGCTATCTCAGAGTTTTAAAAGCCTACAATTCTCCAAAGCCATGCGTGAAAGCTGGCTCTACCACAGTGTCCTGCATGAAACCCAGGAGCCCATACTCTGTGTACAATAGAGTGGGTTCCTGGGGACAATCACGGCCCCCTAACTCCCCCTGCTAGTGCTGACAGGGCCTATGCCCTAAGCAAAAACCCTGCACCTCACCCATAACCCTAACCCTGAACATAACACCTAACCCTGATGTTATTGTTCACCTTAACACGTAAACCTCACTGTAACCCTAACTTTAACCCCGTATCCTAATGTTATTGAATAACACTTACCCTAAGAACAAACCCTATCCCTTAATTCTAAGCCTAACTCCTAGCATAACCGTAACACCTAATCCCTAACCTTAATTCTCAACTGTTAAACATTACCTTCACCCTACAAACAACCCTAACACTAACCCTAACTCTAACCGCTAACCCTAACCCTAACCATTACACTGATCATAATCCTAACAATTAAACCTAACCCTAATTCTTAACCCTAACACGAACCATTACCATAATGCCTAGACCTAACCCTAACTGTAACCCTAACCCCTAACCCTAACCCTAACCGCTAATGCTAACCCTAACCCCGAACCCTAAACCTAACCCTAACCCTATCCCTTAAACCTATTACTATCCCTAAACCATTACCCTAATCGCAACTGTTAACCCTCACTCTCACCCTTAACTTGGACCGAAACCCTAACCCTTAACCCTAACCTTAACCCTTACTGCTAATCTTAAGCCTTCACCCTTTACCTTAATCCTATCTCGTAAGCCTAACCCTAAGGCTGACCCCTAACCCGCCCGAACATTAACCCTAACCCTAAATCTAACGCTAGCCCCTTACAAAAACCTAACACCTAACCCATGACACACTAATCCTAACTTCTAATTCCTAACAGCTAAACTTCACTCAAACCCTAACCTCTAACCCTAAACACATAACCCTAACCATAACCCTAATTCTCACACTTCGTCCGTTCTCAGAGTTGACCAAGCCTACAATAGAGCCATGCCACAAATGAGAAGAGGCTCTGCCTGAGTCCTGCATGTAGGTCTGGGCCCGAGGCCCAGGTACGATGGTGTGGTGTTGAGGCGACCCAGTCTGCACCCTTCCCACCATAGATTAAACAGAGCATGTGCCCTTAAACTAACCACTAAATCTAAGCCCTAACACTAAACCTAAATCCTAACCCTAAACCTCGGCCCTTATCCTAACGCCCAACAGTAACACTAAACACTCACCGTAAACTTAACCCGTAACCCGAACCCCTAAATGTAACCCTAACCATAAACCCTAAACCTAACCCTAACCTCTAGCCATAACCATAACACTTAACTCTAACCCTAAACGTTACACGAAGCCTTATTCCTAACCCTAACCCCAACCGTAACACTTAATCTTGACCCTTACCATTAACCCTCACACTAACCCTTAACCCTAACCCTAATCCTAATCTTTAACCATAAACCTAACACTGAAGCCTAACCCTGTGCCAAACGCTAAAACCAAACCTTAACCCTAACCCTGAAACTTAACCGTAAACATAACTGTAACTATTAAAAATAACACTAACCTTTAACACTAACCCCTAACCCTCAGAGGCCACCCTAACACTAATCTTCCTCTCTAAACATTACCATAATCCTACCCCTAAATCTAATTCTCAGACTTCTTGCTTTCTCAGAGTTAAGAAAGCCTACAATCCTCCCATGCCATGAGTAAAAGGGGGCTCTTCCACTGTGTCCTGCATGAAACCCAGGAGCCCATACCCAGGGTATGATAGAGTGCGTTCCCGGGGACAATCCCATCCCTCTAACCCCCGCCCCCCACCCAGTGCAGACAGGGACCGTACGCTAAGTATAAACACTATCCCTAACAGATAACCCTCACCCTCAATATAAAACCTGACCCTGAACCTATTGCTCACCTTAAAACATAAACCTCTCCGAAACCCTAACTTATCCCCTTATCTTAACATTAATGTATAACACCCTGAGAAGAAGCCCTATCCCATAATTCTAAATCTAATCCCGAGCCATAACCCTAACACCTCATCCCTAATTCTAAAATGCCAACCCTACCTTCACCCTACCAACAACCCTAACCCTAACCCTAAACCCTTACCCTAACCCTACGCCTAAAAATAACCCTAACCATTGATCCTTAGTCATAACCCCTAAACCTTAACCCTAACCCTTCACGCTAATCCCAATCCTAACCATTAAACATAACCCTACTTAACCCTACCGCTAAACTCTACCCTAATGCCTAGATATCTAACCCCAACACTGACCTACAGTTAACACTAATCCTAACCCCGAATCCTAACCTTAAAGCTGAACCATAAACCTAACCCTTAACCCTAACCCTATCCCTAACCCCCTAACCCTAACCCTAACTGTTAAGCCTCACCCTAACATTAACCCTGACTCTAACCCTATCCCTTAACCCTAACCCCTAACCCTAACGCTAACCACAACCCTAAACCTAACCCTGGTCCAGTAACCCAGACTTAACACCTAAGCCCTAACACAAACTCTAACCCTAACCACTAATCCCTAGCACCTGACCCTGACTCGAAACCTAACCCCTAACTCGAAACCCCTAAACCCAAACCTAACCCTAATTCTCACACTACTTCCATTCCCAGAGTGAAGCAAGCCTACAATACAGCCATGCCATGTGTGAGATGAGGCTCCGCCTGATTCCTGCATGTAGGTTTTGTCCCAAGGCCCAGGGAATGATGTTGTGCTTTCGTGGTGACTCAGACCACACCCCTGTCACCGTAGATTAACCAGGTCCAGTGCCCTTAAACTGACCGCTAAATCTAAGCCCTACCACCAACCCTAACCCCTGACCCTGAACCTAAGCCCCGAGCCTAAAGCCCAACACTAACTCCAAACACTTACCCTAAACCTAATCCCTATCCCTAATGCTAAACCCTAAACGTAACCCTAACCGTGAACAGTAAACCTAACCCTAACCTCTAACACAAATCCTAACACATAACTCTAACCCTAAAACTAACCCTAACCCTTAACCCTGAACCTAAACCCTAACCCTATCCCTTAACCTTAACCTTAACCGTTAACTCTCATGCTAACCTTTAATCCTAATCCTAATCCTAATCTTCAACCCTAAACCTAACACAACCCTAACCCTGTACCAAACCCTAACCCCTCATCTTAACCCTATCCACAAACCTCAACCCTAAAACGAACTGTAACCGTTAAACCTAACAGTAACCTTAAACCGTAACCCTAATCTGTAACCCTATCCCCTCACCATAACACTACACTTCATCCTGAACCCTTACCATAATCCTAACCCTAAATCTAATTCTCAGACTTCTTGCTTTCTTAGAGTTTAGAAAGCCTGCAATCCTCCCATGCCATGCGTGAAAGGAGGCTCTACCTCTGTGTCCTGCATGAAAACCACGGGCCCATACCCAGAGTCTGATACAGTGGGTTCCCGGTGACAATCCCAGCCCCCTAACCTCGCCCCAGCTTAATGTAGACAGGGCCCGTGCGCTAAGCATAAACAATACCTTTAACAGATAACCCTAACCATGAACATAGCACCTAACCCTGTTCCTATTTCTCCCCTTAACACGTAAACCTCACCGTGAGCCTAACTTTAACCTCTTATCCAACGTTAATGCATAACCCATTCCCTGAGAACATCCCCTATCCAATAATTCTAACCCTATCTCCTAGTCATAACTGTAACACCTAATCCCTAACCCTAATTCTCAACCACTAAGCCTAACCGTAACGCTGCCTACAACCCTAACACTGACAGGAACCCTTAGTTCTAACCCCAACGCTATGCCTAACAAAAGCCCTAACCCTTCACCGTCACCCTAATCCCTACGCATTACCGTAACCCTTAACCGTAATCCTAATCCTAACGATTAAACCTAACCCTACCTCTTAAAGCTAACCCTAAACCTTACCCTCACGACTAGACCTAACCCTGACACTAACCTAACACCTAACACTAACCATAACCCCTAAAGCTAACCCTAACCCTCAACCCTAAACCTAACCCTAACACTGATCCTTCACTATATCCCTAACCCCTAAGCCTAATCCTAACTGTTAACCCTCACCCTAAAACTTAAACTGGACCATAACACTAAACATTAACCCTAACACTAAACTTTAACCCTAACCATAAGCCCAACACTTAACCCTAATCCTATCCCTTAACCCTAAGCCTAACCCTAACCCCTAACCCTAAACCTAACCCTAACCCCAACCCTAACCCTTAATCTTGACCCTTACCATTAACCCTCGCACTAACCCTAATCCTAATCTTTAACCATAAAGCTAACACTGAAGCCTAACCCTGTGTCAAACGCTAAACCCAAACCTTAACCCTAACCCTCAAACTTAACCATAAACCTAACTGTAACTGTTAAACCTAACACTAACCTCTAACGCTAACCCCTAACCCTAAGACCCCACCTTAACACTAACCCTAACCCTAAACATTATCATAATCCTACCCCTAAATCTAATTCTCAGACTTCTTGCTTTCTTAGAGTTTAGAAAGCCTAAAATCCTCCCATGCCATGAGTAAAAGGGGGCTCTGCAGCTCTCTCTTGCATGAAACCAGGAGCCCATACCTAGCGTATGATAGAGTGGGTTCCCGAGGAAATCCCATCCCCGTAACCCCAGCCCCCCGCCCAGTGCAGACAGAGCCTGTACGCTAAATATAAACACTACCCCTAACAGATAACACTCACCCTGAACATAGCACCTGACCCTGATCCTATTGCTCACCTTAAAACATAAACCTCCCCGTAACCCTAACTTATCCCCTTATCTTAACGTTAATGCATAACACACTGAGAAGGAGCCCTATCCCATAATTCTAATCCTAACCCCTAGCCATAACCGTAACACCTCATCCTTAATTCTAAAATGCCAACCCTAACCTTCACCCTACCAACAACCCTAACCCTAACCCTAATCCCTAACCCTAAGCCCTCACCCTATCACTAATCCTCATCCCTAAACCGTACCATAATACTAACTCTAAATCTAACTCTCAGACTTCTTGCTTTCTCAGAGTTTTGAAAGCCTACAATCCTACTAAGCCATGCATGAAAGCCCGCTCTGCCACAGTGTCCTGCATGAAACCCAGAGGCCCATACACTGCGTACGATAGAGTGGGTTCCCAGCGACCATCACAGACCCCTAACTTCGCCTCCTAGTGCATACAGGGCCTGTGCCCTAAGCACAAACCCTACCCCTCACCCATAACCCTAACCCGAAACATAACACCTGACCCTGATCCTACTGTCCACCTTAACACGTAAACCTCACCGTAACCCTAATTTTAACCCCTTATATTAACGATAATGCATGACACCCTGAGAACAAGCCCTATAGCGTAATTCTAACCCTAACTCCTAGCCATAACCGTAACACCTAATCCCTAATTCTGAAACGCCAACCCTAACCTTAATCCTACCAACAACACTAACACTAACCCTAAACACTTACCCTAACCCTACACCTAAAAGTAACCCTAACCATTGATACTTAGTCATAACCCCTAAACCTTAACACTAACCCTTCACGCTAATCCCAATCCTAACCATTAAACATAACCCTACTTAACTCTACCCCTAACCTATACCTTAATGCCTAGAGATCTAACCCCAACACTGACCTACAGTTAACACTAACCCTAACCCCTGATCCTAACATTAAACCTGAACTATAAAACTAACCCTTAACCCTAACCCTATCCCTAACCCCCTAACCTTAACCCTAAATGTTAAGCCTCACCCTAACACTTAACCCTGACTCCAAGCCTAAACTTTAACCCTAACACCTAACCCTAAGGCTAACCCCAACCCTAAACCTAATCCTGGCCCCCGAACCCAGACTTAACACCTAACCTCTAACACTAACTCTAAACCTAAACACTAATCCCTAGCACCTGACCCTGACTCGAAACCTAATCCCTAACTCGAAACCCCTGACCCCAAACCTATCCCTAATTCTCACACTAATTCCATTTCCAGAGTGAAGCAAGCCTACAATACAGCCATGCCATGTGTGAGATGAGGCTCCGCCTGAGTCCTGCATGTAGGTCCTCTACCAAGGCCCAGGGAATGATGTTGTGCTCTCGTGGTGACTCCGACCACACCCCTCTCACCGTAGATTAACCAGGTCCTGTGCCCTTAAACTGACCACTAAAGCTAAGCCCTACCACCAACCCTAACCCCTGACCCTGAACCTAAGCCCCGAGCCTAAAGCCCAACACTAACTCTAAACACTTACCCTAAACCTAATCCCTAACCCTAATGCTAACCCCTAGAGGTAACCCTAACCGTGAACAGTAAACCTAACCCTAACCTCTAACACAAACCCTAACACATAACTCTAACCCTAAAACTAACCCTAACGCTTAACCCTGAACCTAAACCCTAACTCTAACCCTTAACCTTAACCGTTAACTCTCATGCTAACCTTTAATCCCAACCCTAATCCTAATAATCAACCCTAAACCTAACACAACCCTAACCATGTACCAAACCCTAACCCCTCATCTTAACCCTATCTGCAAACCTCAACACTAAAACGAACTGTAACTGTTAAACCTAAGAGTAACCTTAAACCGTAACCCTAATCTGTAACCCTATCCCGTCACCATAACACTACACTTCATCCTGAACCCTAACCATAATCCTAACCCTAAATCTAATTCTCAGACTTCTTGTTTTCTTAGAGTTTAGAAAGCCTGCAATTCTCCCATGCCATGTGGGAAAGGAGGATCTACCACTGTGTCCTGCATGAAAACCACGGGCCCATACCCAGAATCCGATACAGCGGGTTCCCGGTGACAATGCCAGCCCACTAACCTCCCCCCAGCTTCATGCAGACAGGGCCCGTGCGCTAAGCATAAACAATACCTTTAACAGATAACCCTAACCCTGAACATAGCACCTAACCCTCTTCCTATTTCTCCCTTAACACGTAAACCTCACCGTGAGCCTAATTTTAACCTCTTATCGTAACGTTAATACATAAACCATTCCCTGAGAACATCCCCTATCCAATAATTCTAACCCTATCTCCTAGTCATAAGTGTAACACCTAATCCCTAACCCTAATTCTGAACCGCTAAGCCTAACCGTAACGCTGCCTACAACCCTAACACTGACAGGAACCCTTAGTTCTAACCCCAACGCTATGCCTAACAAAAGCCCTAACACTTCACCCTTCACCCAAACCACTACGCATTACCGAACCCTTAACCGTAATGCTAATCCTAACCATTAAACCTAACCCTGGCTCTTAAGCTAACCCTAAACCTTACCCTCACGACTAGACCTAACCCTGACACTAACCTAACACCTAACCCTAACCAGAACGCCTAAAGCTAACCCTGAACCCTATCCCTAACCCTAGCAGTAAACTTTAACCCTAAACCTAAGCCCAACCCATAACCCTAATCCTATCCTTTTACCCTAAAACTAACCCCTAAACCTAACCCCTATACCTAACCCTAACTCTAATCCCAATCCTAATTCTAACCATACCCCTTCATAAAACACTAACTCCTAACCGCTAACCCTAACACTAACCAAAAACCCTAATCACTAATCCCTAACCCTAACGCTTAACCTTTACCCTAACCATTAACCCTCACCCTAATTCTTAACACTGACCCTAACCTTCACCTTTAACTCTAAGCCTAGCCCTTAACGCTACAGTAAGGAAGACCCTTAATGCTAATGGTATCCCTTATCCCTAACCCTAACACTACAGCTAAAAATAACCCTAAATTGGATCCTTAAACCTAACGACTAACACTTACTTTAACCCCAAACCCTAACCCTAATCCTAAGCATTAAACCTAACCCTATCTCTTACCCCTAACCCTAGCACTTACCCTAACGCCTAGATCTAACCCTAAATCTAATCTACCGCCTAATCCTAACCTTAAGCCTTAATGCTAACACTAACCCTGAACCCTAAACCTACCTGTAACCCTTAACACTAACCCTATCCGTGAACCTTAACCCTGACCCTAAACATTACCCGCACCCAAGCATTTAACCCTGACCCTAACCCTAATCCTTAATGATAACCCTAACACTAAACCCTAACCCTAAGCCCAACACTTAAACCTAATCCTATCCCTTAACCCTAACCCTAACCCTAATGCTAACCGCTAAACGTAACCCTAACCGTGAACAGTAAACCTATCCCTAACCTCTAACACAAACCATAGCATATAACTCTAACCCTAAAACTAACCCTAACCCTAACCCTAACCCTAAACCCTAACTCTTAACCTTAACCCTAAGCATTAACTCTCACGCTAACCTTTAATCCTAACCCTAATCCTAATCTTCAACCCTAAACCTAACACTTAACCCTAACCCTGTACCAAACCCTAACCCCTCATCTTAACCCTAACCTTAAAACTCAACCCT
This sequence comes from Eulemur rufifrons, assembly GCF_041146395.1. Classification (NCBI taxonomy): domain Eukaryota; kingdom Metazoa; phylum Chordata; class Mammalia; order Primates; family Lemuridae; genus Eulemur; species Eulemur rufifrons. The sequence continues at coordinate 27,067,435 of NC_091003.1, read as the reverse complement.
AAACCAAAGTGTAACCGTTAAATCTAAGAGTAACCTTTAACCCTAACCGTAATCCCTAAGCCTAAGCCCTCACACTAACACTAAACTTCATCCTTAACCCTAACCATAACCCTAACCCTAAATCTAATTCTCAGACTTCTTGCTTTCTTAGAGTTTAGAAAGCCTGCAATCCTCCCACGCCATGCGTGAAAGGAGGCTCTCTCACAGTGTCCTGCATGAAACCCAGAGGCCAATACACTGCGTGCGGTAGAGTGGGTTCCCAGCGACCATCACAGACACCTAACTTTGCCTCCTAGAGCATACAGGGCCCGTGCCCTAAACATAAACCCTACCCCTCACCCATAAGCCTAACCCACAACATAACACCTAACCCTGATCCTACTGCTCACCTTAACAGGTAAACCTCACCATAACCCTAACTTTAACCCCATATCTTAACGTTAATGCATGACACCCTGAGAACAAGCCCTATACCGTCATTATAACCCTAACTCCTAGCTATAACCGTAACACCTAATCCCTAATTCTGAAACGCCAACCCTAACCTTAACCGGACCAACAACACTAACACTAACCCTAACCCCTTACCCTAATCCTACGCCTAAAAGTAACCCTAACCGTTGATCCTTAGTCATAACCCCTAACCTTAACCCTAACCCTTAACCCTATTCCCAATCCTAACCATTAAACAGAACCCTAACTCTTAACCCTAACCCTAACCTTTACCCTAATGCCTAGAGATCTAACCCCAACACTGACCTACAGTTAACACTAACCCCAACCCCTAATGTTAACCTTAAACCTGAACCAAGCTCCTAACCCTTAACCCTAACACTATCCCTTACCCCTAAGCCTAACACCAACTGTTAACCCTCTAACCCTCACCCTGAATCCTAACCCTATCCCTTAACCCTAACCCCTAAACCTAACGCTAACTCCAACCCTAAACCTTACCCTGGCCCCCTAACCCAGACTTAACACCTTACCCCTAACACTAACTCTAACCCTAACCACTAATCCCTAGCACCTAACCCTGACTCGAAACCTAACCCCTAACACGAAAAACCCTAACCCCAACCCCAACCCTAATTCTCACACTACTTCCATTCCCAGAGTGAAGCAAGCCTACAATACAGCCATGCCATGTGTGAGATGAGGCTCCGCCTGAGTCCTGCATGGAGGTCCTGTCCCAAGGCCCAGGGAATGATGTTGTGCTTTCGTGGTGACTCCGACCGCACCCCTCTCACCGTAGATTAATCAGGTCCTGTGCCCTTAAACTGACCGCTAAACCTAAGCCCTACCACCAACGCTAACCCCTGACCCTGAACCTAAGCCCCGAGCCTAAAGCCCAACATTAACTCTAGACACTTACCCTAAACCTAATCCCTAACCCTAATGCTAACCCCTAAACCCAACCCTAACCGTGAACAGTAAACCTAACCCTAACCTCTAACATAAACCATAGCACATAACTCTAACCCTAAAACTAACCCTAACCCTAACCATAACCCTAAACCCTAAATCTTTTTTTTTTTTTTTTTTTTTGAGAGAGTCTCACTCTGTTGCCCAAGATAGAGTGAGTGCCGTGGCATCAGCCTAGCTCACAGCAACCTCAGACTCCTGAGCTCAAGGAATCCTCCTGTCTCAGCCTCCCGAGCAGCTGGGACTACAGGCATGCGCCACCATGGCCGGCTAATTTTTTTCTATATATATTTTTAGCTGTCCATATAATTTCTTTCTATTTTTAGTACAGATGGGGTCTCGCTCTTGCTCAGGCTGGTCTTGAACTCCTGAGCTCAAACGATCCACCCACCTCGGCCTCCCAGAGTGGTAGGATTACAGGCGTGAGCCACCGTGCCCGGCCCTAAACCCTAACTCTTAACCTTAACACTAAGCGTTCACTCTCATGCTAACCTTTAATCCTAACCCTAATCCTAATCTTCAACCCTAAACCTAACACTTAACCCTAACCCTGTACCACACTCTAACCCCTCATCTTAACCCTAACCGTAAACCTCAACCCTAAACCAAAGTGTAACCGTTAAATCTAAGAGTAACCTTTAACCCTAACTCTAATCCCTAACCCTAAGCCCTCACAGTAACACTAAAATTTATCCTTAACCCTATCCATAAACCTAACCCTAAAATCAAATTATAAGACTTCTTGCTTTCTTAGAGTTTAGAAAGCCTGCAATCCTCCCATGCCATGCGTGAAAGGAGGCTCTACCACTGTGTCCTGCATGAAACCCACGGGCCCATACCCAGAGTATGATAGAGTGGGTTCCCGGGTACAATCCCAGCCCCCTAAACTCCCCCCGCCCGCCTAGTGCAGACAGGGCCCGTGCGCTAAGCATAAACAATACCTTTAACAGATAACCCTAACCCTGAACATAACACCCAACCCTGTTCCTATTTCTCCCCTTAACACGTAAACCTCACCGTGAGCCTAACTTTAACCTCTTATCCTAACGTTAATGCATAACCCATTCCCTGAGAACAACCCCTATCCCATAATTCTAACCCTATCTCCTAGTCATCACTGGAACACCTAATCCCTAACCCTAATTCTAAACCGCTAACCCTAACCGGAACCCTACCTACAACCCTAACACTGACTGTAACCCTTACTTCTAACCCCAACGCTATGCCTAACAAAAACCCTAACCCTTCACACAAACCCCTAAGCCTTACCCTAACCCTTAACCCTAATCCTAATCCTAACCATTAAACCTAACCCTAGCTCTTAAAGCTAACCCTAAACCTTACCCTCACGACTAGACCTAACCCTGACACTAACCTAACACCTAACCCTAACCAGAACCCCTAAAGCTAACCCTGAACCCTATCCCTAACCCTAGCAGTAAACTTTAACCCTAAACCTAAGCCCAACCCGTAACCCTAATCCTATCCTTTTACCCTAAAACTAACCCCTAAACCTAACCCCTATACCTCACCCTAACTCTAACCCCAATCCTAATTCTAACCATACCCCTTCATAAAACACTAACTCCTAACCGCTAACCCTAACACTAACCAAAAACCCTAATCACTAATCCCTAAACCTAACGCTTAACCTTACCCTAACCGTTAACCCTCAACCTAAACCTTAACACTGACCCTAACCTTAACCTTTAACTCTAAGCCTAACCCTTAACTCTACAGTAAGGAAGACCCTTAATGCTAATGGGATCCCTTATCCCTAACCCTAACACTACAGCTAAAAATAACCCTAACCTTGGAGCCTTAAACCTAACCCCTAACACTTACTTTAACCCCAAACCCTAACCCTAATCCTAAGCATTAAACCTAACCCTATCGCTTAACCCTAACGCTAGCCCTTACCCTAACGCCTAGATCTAACCCTAAATCTAACCTACCGCCTAATCCTAACCTTAAGCCCTAATGCTAACACTAACCCTGAACCCTAAACCTACCCGTAACCCTTAACACTAACCCTATCCGTGAACCTTAACCCTGACCCTAACCATTACCCACACCCAAGCATTTAACCCTGTTTCTAACCCTAATCCTTAATGATAAACCTAACACTAAACCCTAACCCTAAGCCCAACACTTAACCCTAATCCTATCCCTTAACCCTAACCCTAACCCTAATGCTAACCCCTAAACGTAACCCTAACCGTGACCAGTAAACCTAACCCTAACCTCTAACACAAACCATAGCACATAACTCTAACCCTAAAACTAAACCTAACCCTAACCCTAACCCTAAACCCTAACTCTTAACCTTAACCCTAAGTAATAACCTCACGCTAACCTTTAATCCTAACCCTAATCCTAATCTTCAACCCTAAACCTAACATTTAACCCTAACCCTGTACCAAACCCTAACCCCTCATCTTAACCCTAACCGTAAACCTCAACCCTAAACCAAAGTGTAACCGTTAAACCTAAGAGTAACCTTTAACTCTAACCCTATTCCCTAACCCTAAGCCCTCACCCTAACACTAAACTTCATCCTTAACCCTAACCAGAATCCTAACCCTAAATCTCATTCTCAGACTTCTTGCTTTCTTAGAGTTTAGAAAGCCTGCAATCCTCCCATGCCATGCGTGAAAGGAGGCTCTACCACTGTGTCCTGCATGAAACCCACGGGCCCATACCCACAGTATGATAGAGTGGGTTCCCGGGTACAATCCCAGCCCCCTAAACTCCCCCCGCCCGCCTAATGCAGACAGGGCCCGTGCGCTAAGCATAAACAATACCTTTAACAGATAACCCTAACCCTGAACATAACACCCAATCCTGTTCCGATTTCTCCCATTAACACATAAACCTGACCGTGCGCCTAACTTTAACCTCTTATCCTAACGTTAATGCATAACCCATTTCCTGAGAACAACCCCTATCCCATAATTCTAACCCTATCTCCTAGTCATCACTGTGACACCTAATCCCTAATCCTAATTCTAAACCGCTAACCCTAACCGTAACCCTACCTACAACCCTAACACTGACAGTAACCCTTACTTCTAAACCCAAAGCTATGCCTAACAAAAACCCTAACCCTTGACCCTAACCCTTCACCCTAACCCCTAAGCCTTACCCTAACCCTTAACCCTAATCCTAATCCTAACCATTAAACCTAACCCTAGCTCTTAAAGCTAACCCTAAACCTTACCCTCACGATTGGACCTAACCCTGACACTAACCTAACACCTAACCCTAACCAGAACCCCTAAAGCTAACCCTGAACCCTATCCCTAACCCTAGCAGTAAACTTTAACCCTAAACCTAAGCCCAACTCGTAACCCTAATCCTATCCTTTTACCCTACAACTAACCCCTAAACCTAACCCCTATACCTCACCCTAACTCTAACCCCAATCCTAATTCTAACCATACCCCTTCATAAAACACTAATTCCTAACCGCTAACCCTAACACTAACCAAAAACTCTAATCACTAATCCCTAACCCTAACGCTTAACCTTTACCCTAACCGTTAACCCTCACCCTAAATCTTAACACTGACCCTAACCTTAACCTTTAACTCTATGCCTAACCCTTAACTCCACAGTAAGGAAGACCCTTAATGCTAATGGGATCCCTTATCCCTAACCCTAACACTACAGCTAAAAATAACCCTAACCTTGGATCCTTAAACCTAACCCCTAACACTTACTTTAACCCCAAACCCTAAACCTAATCCTAAGCATTAAACCTAACCCTATCTCTTAACCCTAACGCTAGCCCTTACCCTAACGCCTAGATCTAACCCCAAATCTAACCTACCACCTAATCCTAACCTTAAGCCCTAATGCTAACACTACCCCTGAACCCTAAACCTACCCGTAACCCTTAACACTAACCCTATCCGTGAACCTTAACCCTGACCCTAACCATTACCCCAACCCCAGCATTTAACCCTGACCCTAACCCTAATCCTTAATGCTAACCCTAACACTAAACCCTAACCCTAAGCCCAACACTTAACCCTAATCCTATCCCTTAACCCTAACCCTAACCTTAAACCTAATGCTAACCCCTAAACGTAACCCTAACCGTGACCAGTAAATCTAACCCTAACCTCTAACACAAACCATAGCACATAACTATAACCCTAAAACTAACCCTAAACCTAACCCTAAACCCTAACCCTTAACCTTAACCCTAAGCGTTAACTCTCACGCTAACCTTTAATCCTAACCCTAATCTATTTCTTCAACCCTATACCTAATACATAACCCTAACCCTGTACCAAACCGTAACACCTCATCTTAACCCTAACCGTAAACCTCAACCCTAAACCAAAGTGTAACCGTTAAACCTAAGAGTAACCTTTAACCCTAACCCTAAACCCTAACCCTAAGCCCTCACCCTAACACTAAACTTCATCCTTAACCCTAACCAGAATCCTAACCCTAAATCTAATTCTCAGTCTTCTTGCTTTCTTAGAGTTTAGAAAGCCTGCCATCCTCCCATGCCATGCGTGAAAGGAGGCTCTACCACTGTGTCCTGCATGAAACCCACGGGCCCATACCCAGAGTATGATAGAGTGGGTTCCCGGGTACAATCCCAGCCCCCTAAACTCCCCCCGCCCGCCTAATGCAGACAGGGCCCGTGCGCTAAGCATAAACAATACCTTTAACAGATAACCCTAACCCTGAACATAACACCCAATCCTGTTCCGATTTCTCCCATTAACACATAAACCTGACCGTGCGCCTAACTTTAACCTCTTATCCTAACGTTAATGCATAACCCATTTCCTGAGAACAACCCCTATCCCATAATTCTAACCCTATCTCCTAGTCATCACTGTGACACCTAATCCCTAATCCTAATTCTAAACCGCTAACCCTAACCGTAACCCTACCTACAACCCTAACACTGACAGTAACCCTTACTTCTAAACCCAAAGCTATGCCTAACAAAAACCCTAACCCTTGACCCTAACCCTTCACCCTAACCCCTAAGCCTTACCCTAATCCTTAACCCTAATCCTAATCCTAACCATTAAACCTAACCCTAGCTCTTAAAGCTAACCCTAAACCTTACCCTCACGATTGGACCTAACCCTGACACTAACCTAACACCTAACCCTAACCAGAACCCCTAAAGCTAACCCTGAACCCTATCCCTAACCCTAGCAGTAAACTTTAACCCTAAACCTAAGCCCAACTCGTAACCCTAATCCTATCCTTTTACCCTAAAACTAATCCCTAAACCTAACCCCTATACCTCACCCTAACTCTAACCCCAATCCTAATTCTAACCATACCCCTTCATAAAACACTAATTCCTAACCGCTAACCCTAACACTAACCAAAAACTCTAATCACTAATCCCTAACCCTAACGCTTAACCTTTACCCTAACCGTTAACCCTCACCCTAAATCTTAACACTGACCCTAACCTTAACCTTTAACTCTATGCCTAACCCTTAACTCCACAGTAAGGAAGACCCTTAATGCTAATGGGATCCCTTATCCCTAACCCTAACACTACAGCTAAAAATAACCCTAACCTTGGATCCTTAAACCTAACCCCTAACACTTACTTTAACCCCAAACCCTAACCCTAATCCTAAGCATTAAACCTAACCCTATCTCTTAACCCTAACGCTAGCCCTTACACTAATGCCTAGATCTAACCCTAAATCTAACCTACCGCCTAATCCTAACCTTAAGCCCTAATGCTAACTCTAACCCTGAACCCTAAACCTACTCGTAACCCTTAACACTAACCCTATCCGTGAACCTTAACCCTGACCCTAACCATTACCCGCACCCAAGCATTTAACCCTGACCCTACCCCTAATCCTTAATGATAACCCTAACACTAAACCCTAACCCTAAGCCCAACACTTAACCCTAATCCTATCCCTTAACCCTAACCCTAACCCTAACCCTAACCCCTTAACGTAACCCTAACCGTCACCAGTAAACCTAACACTAACCTCTAACACAAACCATAGCACATAACTCTAACTCTAAAACTAACCCTAACCCTAACCCTAACCCTAAACCCTAACTCTTAACCTTAACCCTAAGCGTTAACTCTCACGCTAACCTTTAATCCTAACCCTAATCCTAATCTTCAACCCTAAACCTAACACTTCACCCTAACCCTGTACCTAACCCTAACCCCTCATCTTAACCCTAACCGTAAACCTCAACCTGAAACCAAAGTGTAACCGTTAAACCTAAGAGTAACCTTTAACCCTAACCCTAATCCCTAACCCTAAGCCCTCACCCTAACACTAGACTTCATCCTTCACCCTAACCATAATCCTAACCCTAAATCTAATTCTCAGACTTCTTGCTTTCTTAGAGTTTAGAAAGCCTGCAATCCTCCCATGCCATGCGTGAAAGGAGGCTCTACCACTGTGTCCTGCATGAAACCCACGGGCCCATACCCAGAGTATGATAGAGTGGATTCCCGGGTACAATCCCAGCCCCCTAAACTCCGCCCGCCCGCCTAATGCAGACAGGGCCCGTGCGATAAGCATAAACAATACCTTTAACAGATAACCCTAACCCTGAACATAACACCCAACCCTGTTCCTATTTCTCCCCTTAACACGTAAACCTCACCGTGCGCCTAACATTAACCTCTTATCCTAACGTTAATGCATAACCCATTTCCTGAGAACAACCCCTATCCCATAATTCTAACCCTATATCCTAGTCATCACTGTGACACCTAATCCCTAACCCTAATTCTAAACCGCTAACGCTAACCGTAACCCTAACTACAACCCTAACACTGACAGTAATCCTTACTTATAACCCCAAGGCTATGCCTAACAAAAACCCTAACCCTTGACCCTAACCCTTCACCCTAACCCCTAAGCCTTACCCTAATCCTTAACCCTAATCCTAATCCTAACCATTAAACCTAACCCTAGCTCTTAAAGCTAACGCTAAACCTTACCCTCACGACTGGACCTAACCCTGACACTAAACTAACACCTAACCCTAACCAGAACCCCTAAAGCTAACCCTGAACCCTATCCCTAACCCTAGCAGTAAACTTTAACCCTAAACCTGAGCCCAAACCACAACCCTAATCCTATCCTTTTACCCTAAAACTAACCCCTAAACCTAACCCCTATACCTCACCCTAACTCTAACCCCAATCCTAATTCTAACCATACCCCTTCATAAAACATTAACTCCTAACCGCTAACCCTAACACTAACCAAAAACCACAATCACTAATTCCTAACCCTAACGCTTAACCTTTACCCTAACCGTTAACCCTCACCCTAAATCTTAACACTGACCCTAACCTTAACCTTCAACTCTAAGCCTAACCCTTAACCCTACAGTAAGGAAGACCCTTTATGCTAATGGGATCCCTTATCCCTAACCCTAACACTGCAGCTAAAAATAACCCTAACCTTTGATCCTTAAACCTAACCCCTAACACTTACTTTAACCCCAAACCCTAACCCTAATCCTAAGCATTAAACCTAACCCTATCTCTTAACCCTAACGCTAGCCCTTACCCTAACGCCTAGATCTAACCCTAAATCTAACCTACCGCCTAATCCTAACCTTAAGCCCTAATGCTAACTCTAACCCTGAACCCTAAACCTACCCGTAACCCTTAACACTAACCCTATCCGTGAACCTTAACCCTGACCCTAACCATTACCGCACCCAAGCATTTAACCCTCTCCCTTACCCTAATTCTTAATGATAACCCTAACACTAAACCCTAACCCTAATCCCAACACTTAACCCTAATCCTATCCCTTAACTCTAACCCTAATGCTAACCCCTAAACGTAACCCTTACCGTCACCAGTAAACCTAACCCTAACCTCTAACACAAACCATAGCACATAACTCTAAACCTAAAACGAACCCTAACCCTAATCCTAACCCTAAACCCTAACCCTTAAACTTAACCCTAAGCGTTAACTCACACGCTAACCTTTAATCCTAACCCTAATCCTAATCTTCAACCCTAAACCTAACACTTAACCCTAACCCTGTACCTAACCCTAAATCTATACCAAACCCTAACCCCTCATCTTAACCCTAACCGTAAACCTCAACCCGAAACCAAAGTGTAACCGTTAAACCTAAGAGTAACCTTTAACCCTAACCCTAATCCCTAACCCTAAGCCCTCACCCTAACTCTAAACTTCATCCTTCACCCTAACCATAATCCTAACCCTAAATCTAATTCTCAGACTTCTTGCTTTCTTAGAGTTTAGAAAGCCTGCAATCCTCCCATGCCATGCGTGAAAGGAGGCTCTACCACTGTGTCCTGCATGAAACCCACGGGCCCATACCCAGAGTATGATAGAGTGGGTTCCCGGGTACAATCCCAGCCCCCTAAACTCCCCCCGCCCGCCTAATGCAGACAGGGCCCGTGCGCTAAGCATAAACAATACCTTTAACAGATAACCCTAACCCTGAACATAACACCCAACCCTGTTCCTATTTCTCCCCTTAACACGTAAACCTCACCGTGCGCCTAACTTTAACCTCTTATCCTAAAGTTAATGCATAACCCATTTCCTGAGAACAACCCCTATCCCACAATTCTAACCCTATCTCCTAGTTATCACAGTGACACCTAATCCCTAACCCTAATTCTAAACCGCTAACCCTAACTGTAACCCTACCTACAACCCTAACACTGACAGTAACCCTTACTTCTAACCCCAACGCTATGCCTAACAAAAACCCTAACCCTTGACCCTAACCCTTCACCATAACCCCTAAGCCTTACGCTAACCCTTAACCCTAATCCTAATCCTAATCATTAAACCTAACCCTAGCTCTTAAAGCTAACCCTAAACCTTACCCTCACGACTGGACCTAACCCTGACACTAACCTAACACCTAACCCTAACCAGAACCCCTAAAACTAATCCTGAACCGTATCCCTAACCCTAGCAGTAAACTTTAACCCTAACCTAACCCCAACCGGTATCCCTAATCCTATCCTTTTACTCTAAAACTAACCCCTAAACCTAACCCCTATACCTAACCCTAACTCTAAACCCAATCCTAATTCTAACCATACCCCTTCATAAAACACTAACTACTAACCGCTAACCCTAACACTAACCAAAAACCCTAATCACTAATCCCTAACTCTAACGCTTAACCTTTACCCTAATCGTTAACCCTCACCCTAAATCTTAACACTGACCCTAACCTTAACCTTTAACTCTAAGCCTAACCCTTAACCCTACAGGAAGGAAGACCCTTAATGCTAATGGGATCCCTTATCCCTAACCCTAACACTACAGCTAAAAATAACCCTAACCTTGGATCCTTAAACCTAACCCCTAACACTTACTTTAACCCCAAACCCTAACCCTAATCCTAAGCATTAAACCTAACCCTATCTCTTAACCCTAACGCTAGCCCTTACCCTAACGCCTAGATCTAACCCTAAATCTAACCTACCGCCTAATCCTAACCTTAAGCCCTAATGCTAACTCTAACCCTGAACCCTAAACCTACCCGTAACCCTTAACACTAACCCTATCCGTGAACCTTAACCCTGACCCTAACCATTACCCGCACCCAAGCATTTAACCCTGACCCTACCCCTAATCCTTAATGATAACCCTAACACTAAACCCTAACCCTAAGCCCAACACTTAACCCTAATCCTATCCCTTAACCCTAACCCTAACCCTAATGCTAACCCCTAAACGTAACCCTAACCGTCACCAGTAAACCTAACCCTAACCTCTAACACAAACCATAGCACATAACTCTAACCCTAAAACTAACCCTAACCCTAACCCTAAACCCTAACCCTTAACCTTAACCCTAAGTGTTAACTCTCACGCTAACCTTTAATCCTAACCCTAATCCTAATCTTCAACCCTAAACCTAACATTAACCCTAACCCTGTACCTAACCCTAACCCCTCATCTTAACCCTAACCGTAAACCTCAACCCGAAACCAAAGTGTAACCGTTAAACCTAAGAGTAACCTTTAACCCTAACCCTAATCCCAAACCCTAAGCCCTCACCCTAACACTAGACTTCATCCTTCACCCTAACCATAATCCTAACCCTAAATCTAATTCCCAGACTTCTTGCTTTCTTAGAGTTTAGAAAGCCTGCAATCCTCCCATGCCATGCGTGAAAGGGGGCTCTACCACTGTGTCCTGCATGAAACCCACGGGCCCATACCCAGAGTATGATAGAGTGGATTCCCGGGTACAATCCCAGCCCCCTAAACTCCCCCCGCCCGCTTAATGCAGACAGGGCCCATGCGCTAAGCATAAACAATACCTTTAACAGATAACCCTAACCCTGAACATAACACCCAACCCTGTTCCTATTTCTCCCCTTAACACGTAAACCTCACCGTGCGCCTAACTTTAACCTCTTATCCTAACGTTAGTGCATAACCCATTTCCTGAAAACAACCCCTATCCCATAATTCTAACACTATCTCATAGTCATCACTGTGACACCTAATCCCTAACCCTAATTCTAAACCGCTAACCCTAACCGTAACCCTACCTACAACCCTAACACTGACAGTAACCCTTACTTCTAACCCCAACGCTATGCCTAACAAAAACCCTAACCCTTGACCCTAACCTTTCACCCTAACACCTAAGCCTTACCCTAACCCTTAACCCTAATCCTAATCCTAATCATTAAACCTAACCCTAGCTCTTAAAGCTAACCCTAAACCTTACCCTCACAACTGGACCTAACCCTGACACTAACCTAACACCTAACACTCACCAGAACCCCTAAAGCTAACCCTGATCCCTATCCCTAACCCTAGCATTAAACTTTAACCCTAAACCTAAGCCCAACCCGTAACCCTAATCCTATCCTTTTACCCTAAAACTAACCCCTAAACCTAACCCCTATACCTCACCCTAACTCTAACCCCAATCCTAATTCTAACCATTCCCCTTCATAAAACACTAACTCCTAATCGCTAACCCTAACACTAACCAAAAACCCTAATCACTAATCCCTAACCCTAACGCTTAACCTTTACCCTAACAGTTAACCCTCACCCTAAATCTTAACACTGACCCTAACCTTAACCTTTAACTCTAAGCCTAACCCTTAACCCTACAGGAAGGAAGACCCTTAATGCTAATGGGATCCCTTATCCCTAACCCTAACACTACAGCTAAAAATAACCCTAACCTTTGAACCTTAAACCTAACCCCTAACACTTACTTTAACCCCAAACCCTAACCCTAATCCTAAGCATTAAACCTAACCCTATCTCTTAACCCTAATGCTAGCCCTTACCCTAACGCCTAGATCTAACCCTAAATCTAACCTACCGCATAATCCTAACCTTAAGCCCTAATGCTAACTCTAACCCAGAACCCTAAACCTACCCGTAACACTTAACACTAACCCTATCCGTGAACCTTAACCCTGACCCTAACCATACCCACACCCAAGCATTTAAACCTGACCCTACACCTAATCCTTAATGATAACCCTAACACTAAACCCTAACCCTAAGCCCAACACTTAACCCTAATCCTATCCCTTAACCCTAACCCTAACCCTAATGCTAACCCCTAAACGTAACCCTAACCGTCACCAGTAAACCTAACCCTAACGTCTAACACAAACCATAGCCCATAACTCTAACACTAAAACTAACCCTAACCCTAACCCTAAACCTAAGCGTTAACTCTCAGGCTAACCTTTAATCCTAACCCTAATCCTAATCTTCAACCCTAAACCTAACACTTAACCATAACCCTGTACCAAATCCTAACCCCTTATCTTAACCCTATCCGTAAACCTCAACCATAAACCAAAGTGTAACCATTCAAACTAAGAGTAACCTTTAACCCTAACCCTAATCCCTAACCCTAAGCCCTCACCCTAACACTAAACTTCATCCTTAACCCTAACCATAATCCTAACCCTAAATCTCATTCTCAGACTTCTTGCTTTCTTAGAGTTATAAAGCCTGCAATCCTCCCATGCCATGCGTGAAAGGAGGCTCTACCACTGTGTCCTGCATGAAAACCACGGGCCCATACCCAGAGGATGATAGTGTGGGTTCCCGGGTACAATCCCAGCCCCCTAAACTCCCCCCGCCCGCCTAATGCAGACAGGGCCCGTGCGCTAAGCATAAACAATACCTTTAACAGATAACCCTAACCCTGAACATAACACCCAACCCTGTTCCTATTTCTCCCCTTAACACGTAAACCTCACCGTGCGCCTAACTTTAACCTCTTATCCTAACGTTAATGCATAACCCATTTCCTGAGAACAACCCCTATCCCATAATTCTAACCCTATCTCCTAGTCATCATTGTGACACCTAATCCCTAACCCTAATTCTAAACCGCTAACCCTATCCGTAACCCTACCTACAACCCTAACACTGACAGTAACCCTTACTTCTAACCCCAACGCTATGCCTAACAAAAACCCTAACCCTTCACCCTAACCCCTAAGCCTTACCGTAACCCTTAACCCTAATCCTAATCCTAACCATTAAACCTAACCCTAGCTCTTAAAGCTAACCCTAAACCTTAACCTCACGACTAGACCTAACCCTGACACTAACCTAACACCTAACACTAACCAGAACCCCTAAAGCTAACCCTGAACCCTATCCCTAACCCTAGCAGTAAATTTTAACCCTAAACCTAAGCCCAACCCGTAACCCTAATCCTATCCTTTTACCCTAAAACTAACCCCTAAACCTAACCCCTATACCTCACCCTAACTCTAACCCCAGTCCTAATTCTAACCATACCCCTTCATAAAACACTAACTCCTAACCGCTAACCCTAACACTAACCAAAAACCCTAATCACTAATCCCTAACCCTAACGCTTAACCTTTACCCTAACCGTTAACCCTCACCCTAATTCTTAACACTGACCCTAACCTTAACCTTTAACTCTAAGCCTAACCCTTAACCCTACAGGAAGGAAGACCCTTAATGCTAATGGGATCCCTTATCCCTAACCCTAACACTACAGCTAAAAATAACCCTAACCTTGGATCCTTAAACCTAACCCCTAACACTTACTTTAACCCCAAACCCTAACCCTAATCCTAAGCATTAAACCTAACCCTATCTCTTAACCCTAACGCTAGCCCTTACCCTAACGCCTAGATCTAACCCTCAATCTAACCTACCGCCTAATCCTAACCTTAAGCTCTAATGCTAACTCTAACCCTGAACCCTAAACCTACCTGTAACCCTTAACACTAACCCTATCCGTGAACCTTAACCCTGACCCTAACCATTACCCGCACCCAAGCATTTAACCCTGACCCTAATCCTTAATGATAACCCTAACACTA